>NC_135349.1:57293127-57371606 GCF_023851605.1 Tamandua tetradactyla
ATGGGAACAGATTTCATATGCTACTGAAGTTAAATTGGTATAAATTCAAACTAGATTCTTATAGATTTAGGACATTAAGCCCCATTATAAAAACAAATATCTAAAACTATTCACAAAAAATGAGAGAATAGAGTCAAAATGGTTCACTACAAAAGATGGAGTAAACACAAAGGAAGGCAGTAATGGAGGAAATGAGGGCAGAAAAGGTGTAAGATGCACAGACAGACTCCCGCTCCGTGGAACAAGATAGACTGGGCAGGACTGCAGGTTCCGGGTGTGAGGGGTCTAGGAGGGTCGTGAGGCGGCTTTGGCGGGACGAGGGAGTGGGCTGCGGTGCACCGGGGAGGTGCGATAGCAGGGAGCTGACCCTCCTCGGTCGCAGCCTGCACAGATACCTGGTTGCGGTGGGCAGCGCCCGCAGGGAGCCTCGTCCACTGCGGGCGGGGCTCGGGGTGGGGGAGTGACCACCCAGTTGGGTGCGGGAAAAGCCGGTCGCAGTCTCAGTATCCGGCAGGCCCACCCGCACTGCGGAGCAGCTGATCCGCCACCCTGGTCAGTTCCCGGGTCTCCCGGCAGAGACCCGCCGTCAGCTGCCCCTGCTCCCCCCCGAGGAGCAGCATCTCCCCCGGCAAAGCACCACCCCCCGAGAGGCAGGTCCCCCCGGCGGAGGACCCCCTCCGAGGAGCAGCCTCCCGTCGGAGAACACCCCTCACCCAACCCCCTCCCCCCCCACCCCCTGCCGAGCACACTCTGGTCGGAGGACACCCCGTACCCCAACCCCCCACCCCTGCCGAGCAGCCCCCTTGGCGGAACACCCACCCCCGTCGGAGCAGCCCCCCTGCTGAGCAGGAAGACCTCTAAATGCTCGAGCCAGGAAGGCGGGGCTGAGGGCGGCGATGGGAGCGCTCCATCTGCTGGCCAGATGCGGTAAGTGCATGTGGCCGCCCCTGACAGGGAGCGGGGAGCCTGAGGGAGGTGGGGCATCATGTTCGCCATCTGCTGGGCAGAAGGGGTAAGTGCAGACAAGCTAACTGCCTAGATCTTTATTTTTCTTATTATTTTATTTATTTATTTTTTTCATGGGTAGGCTCCGGGAATGAAGACCGGGTCTCCAGCCCAGCAGACGAGAATTCTGCCACTGAGCCACCAGTGCACCGTCCTTTTTTATTTTTTATTTTTTATTTCATTTATGTTTTTTCTTCTTAATATTCATTTTTTACCCCCCTTTAAAAACATATTCTTTCTATACATTTTTTAGTAATATAATTGCCCTTTTCATTATTTTAAAAATTATTATAGATTTTTTTGTTATTTTACTCATTTTCTATATTTCATGTTTTTTATTATTCCACTTAATTTATTTTTATTATTACTATTATTATTTTTCTGTTAAATTTTCCCTCCCTCTGGTGGGCACCAGCCTGACTTCACTCCCAGTATGTCCTGGGATGTCTCCCTTTGATTCTGGTGCCTCCTACTGTCGAGGTGCATTTTGTTGTGGTTCTTGTTTTTGGGTTTCATGTTTTTATTATATTATTATTATCTCTTATTTTCTTTTCTCTATTTTTTTTTTTTTTTTAGCCTAGGCTAGAAGTCCACCTCGGGTCTCCTGCGTGGTGGCCAGCCATCCTGCCACTGGAGCACCCGTGCACTCTGGCTGACCTTATAATAGACCCTTAAGTTGAACTGTATCCCCTACACGAGATGTGGAGCTTGATTTGGCAGAGAATGACCGACAAAGTTCAAAAGGAAGCATTCAGCAAAAACCAAGTAAATACAAAGCTTAGGAAGAGTAAAGGAAGCCAACTTGCATAATAGCCATGCCAAGGTAATCAAATGCCCTGAGCACATCAGAAAATCACAAAACACAAATTTAGGCAAAATGACGTCCCGAAACATGACAACGTGGATGAACCTTGAGGACATGATGCTGAGTGAAATAAGTCAGACACAAAAGGACAAATACTGTATGATTCCATTCACATGACTCTGATAAAGCTGCCCGTGTTTTGGAGCAGCCAGAAGAAAAATCTGAGATGAGGGCATGGTAGCCCATGATAAACTCTGGGAACTGCTCTGTAGCTGCTTGTTGAAGTGTACTTTGAAAATTATTCCTTTTCTCTTTCTTTTCTTTGTATATATATGTTCTATTTTACACCTAAAAAATGGTTAAATCAAGTACCTGAATAAAGCAAAGGAATAGAATTCTAAAAAAATAACCAAAAAAGAAAATGAATATACCCTTGGTGGGCTTAGGCCACGGATCAGATTCTTTATCTGTGCTGGCATCAGGATGTGGTTTACAGAGAGACTTACGCACACATATTCATAGCAGCTTTGTTTGAAACAGCCTCTGGAAATATTCTAATGTCCATAGATGGGCTAATGGAAAAGCAAATATGATACAGCAACACAATGGAATACCACTCAGTAATGAAAACGGAATGAGCTACTAATAACACAAAATAGATGGAACTAAAAGTCGTTCTGCTGAAAGAAGCTGAACAAAAGAAAAAGAAGCCATTCTATATGATTTCATTTATATGAAACTCTCAGAAATGTAAACTAACATGAAGCAGACCAGTGGCTGCCTGGGGTCAGTGGCCGGAGAGAGGGACCCTGTGTGTGGTCAGATAGAAAGTTGTCCACAAAGTTTATATAACTATTTTATTTTGTTTATTTCTGTAGTTTCCTTTTCTTTCAAAGATCATTATAAAATTTGTTATGTTGCTCCAGAATAGCATTTCCTGACACTTTAGTTGATGTACCATATTCCAAAGAATAAATTCATTACTTCACTAAAAAAACAAAAAGAAAACAAAGGGCAAGTAGCTGAAGTAGATCCTGTTTTATCAGTGATTACCTGAATTGTAAATGTATTAAGTTATCCAATCAAAAAGCAGAGATTGGTAGAAAAGATGAAAAACATGATCCAACTATGTGCTTTTATAAAAGTACCTTAAATCCAAATGTACAGATAGATGGAAAGTGAAGGGATAGACAAAAGTATTTCATGCAAATAATAACTAAAGGAGAGCTGTGGTGACTATCGTAATATCAAACAAAATAGAATTGTCACAAGACTGTGGAGAAAGTGGAACTCTAGTGCACTGTTGGTGAGAATGTCACATGGGGCAGCACTGTGGACAGTGATGTGGCCTGGCCTACCCACTGTGAGTGTCCAGCCTGTGTGAGTGTGGGAGTCCTCTACTAGCCCTGCCTGAAAAGTGCAGGCACGGGGGGAGCAGGCTCGCCTGCTTGGCTGCCTCGTGTTCAGGACCCTCCCTAATCATCTCCATGATGCCCAGGGCTCCCCCAGACCCCCTCCCCATCCCCAGGAGAGTGCCCACTTTCTCACAAGTCCCCTGGCAGTCGGACCGTCCACCCAGTCCAATCTCAATTGGCTCCCTTTCAGGAATTCCTTATGGTTAATGTTCCATCTTGTTTTTTGCTCTATTATGATATTTTCCAACTTTATTTTTCACTTATAAACTTTCTGTTTTTTATAGTCCTACTTCCCTACTGACATTTCCTACCTATTTTTTATAAGCATATTTTCTTTTATATCTTTGAGCACAGAGTAGCTGCTTCAAACCTTCTGCTATTTCCAACAACTGAGTCTTGGAGGTTAGTCTCCATTGATTGTCTCTCCTCTTAAAAACAATGGGTCACCCGCTGGCATTCCCCAAAAGTGGGAATAGGGGCCTTCTCCTCACTGCCTGAAGATTGCCTGTTCTTCAACTTCATCTGGAAAGTGAAGAACCATTTTCCCCCAGCCCCCAGCCCCAGGCCAGCTCCTGGGGCAACCACTGCAGGCTCCGTTGTTGCTGGGCAACCATGAGCATCCTACCTGAGGACACTCATGGTGAAACGTTAAGTCATCTCAGGGTAAGCCAGAGATGTCTCGTCATTCTTCTTTAACCCACAGGATTAGCACCTCCTTCAAGGCTGTCTTGTACTTGCTGATGATTATTTGATAACCCCATTTAATTCTAATTAATTATAAACAAAATCTTTCTGTTCTTATAAGCAATGAAGGTTCTTGGTATCTTTTTATCTGTTGACTGAAATCTCTGGATCTGTGACCAGTGGTAGGATAAACCTTATTTTAATTGTGGGAATGTCGATATAAGATTGTCCAGGTATTACCATGCCCACTTGTGACTTTGAAATGATTCATCAAGGAGGCTGCAGTAGCTGTGACATAGCTTGGGCTGTGTCCTTTAATTTTTCCCTTCACCTGGGGGGACGAGGGTGGGTATGAAGGGGTTCTGGTTTTCTTGTGACAAGGGAAAGTTATGACCAGTGCCTGGAATTTCTCAAACCTCTTAGGGTAATAAATTCTGCTTGGTGCCTCTGGTTGCTGCCAAAAAAAAAAAAAGAAAGAAAGAAAGAAAAAAAAAAACAATGGGTCACACTGTTCTGTTTCTTCATTTGTACAATAATCTTAGAAATTGTGAATGACACACATTGTGGAGACCGCAGATTCTGTTATTTTATTCTAAGAGTGTTGATTCTGTCCAGCACGTTCCACGCCCCGAGTCCCCAAGGTTGGCAGCCCCTCACACCTTTGTCCAGGTTTAGCCTTAGCTGGGCTGCTTGAAGTCGGCCTGCACACATGTGGTTCAGAAGTCAGCCAGGGAGCTGGGTATGATATCAGTGCAGAAATTGAGGCTCTCCTTGCTGGCTCTTTCCAGAATTTTCTCCCTCACTTTCCAGCCCTTGTGGTCCCCTCTTCTGGAGTCATGATGAGGGTGACGTGGCCTGCTGTTCTTAAATGCGCAAAATGTGGCTCATTCAGCAAGGTAGGAAAGGCCCTGCTGGACAGAAAGAGGGACGCTTGCGGTGGTGTAGCAGGTATGTTACACTGAGTTATCTGCCCAGAACATGTTCTTGCATGCCCCTGTGAGTGTGACGTTGTAAACAGGAGTGTTTGAAGATGTGACTTTTATTAAAGTGGCCCGACTGAGTGAGGTGGGCTCTAATCTGGATTCCTGGAGCCCTTTATGAGAGAAGAAATTTGGGTGCAGAGTGAGAGAAACCCGCAGGGAGGGGCCGGAAGCAAGAAGAGAGGAGGGGACAGGACACCTCGCCATGCAACAGGATGCGGAGATAAGGCCAAGGGGCTCCACGGACTTCTGGCAAACCAGCGCGGGA
Organism: Tamandua tetradactyla; assembly: GCF_023851605.1. Classification (NCBI taxonomy): domain Eukaryota; kingdom Metazoa; phylum Chordata; class Mammalia; order Pilosa; family Myrmecophagidae; genus Tamandua; species Tamandua tetradactyla. The sequence continues at coordinate 57,298,285 of NC_135349.1, forward strand.
CCCCCGTGACTGGGACGAAGCGAACCTCCTGGGTCTGAACCTGCGAGGCGAGAAATCCCTGTTGTTTACACCAGCCCATCGCGTGGTATTTGTCACAGCAGGCTGGCAAGGTACAGGAGGGATGGCTCCGGTGAGTAGAAAAGTGTGTGTGTAGTAGGGCCAAAATGATTAAAATGTGGGGATTGGAAGGAAGTGTCTTATGTCCCTTGTCATTGCTAGGGAGTTTGCTGGGCTTGAGCCTTTGATTCTATCTCTCTCCATGGGCCCTGAAGAGTTCTTGGGCTCCAGAGAGCTGCAGCTGTGGGGCACTGAAACGTGCCCAAGGTATTAGGATGCACGCCCACACACACCGAAGACGCACATGCACATGCTCACACATAACTCACTGCAATGCGACCTTATTTGGTACCCAATAAATATTTGAAAAGATACTTATCTTCAGTAATAGTCAAGGAAGTGCAAATTAAAAGAACATCACAATATCTTCGCCTGCCAGACTGGCAAAGATTAAAAAGCCTGATAGTGTGTTCTGTGGGGGAGGTTGCAGACTCTCCTGCCCTGCGGCTGGGATTAGATGTGGTAGGAAGGTTTTGGAGGGTGATGTGACAGTGTCTTTCAATATTTTAAAAACTCCTAGTACTTAGATCCTACAATTCAACCTCTGGGAATTGTTTTCTACAGAAGTGCTTGTTCTGGTTGACTAAAGAAGTGGCCAGAATTGTTCACTGCCATTGTGTCAACTAGCAGACAGGTCCAGGCCCCTTACCTGCTGTAGAGGGTGGTGAAGTCACAGCCTGTAGTGGACAGTCTCTGCTGACCCAGGCGGGAAAGGAGCCAGAGAGCAAGGCGGCAGGGTTCCACTGGACACTGCAAGCTCAGCAGTCCCCGCGGACTTGTGTCTGGTTTGTGGCGTCCAGCTTCCCAGCCCTGGCCGCTGCCTTTGCTGGAGAGGAGAGCGCTGGCCCCCTGCAGCCCGGGGTTCCTGGGGGGAACACGGCGCCTACACCTCCCTCACCATGCCCGGCCTCGACGGTGGTGACGGCCCCCTGGGCCTCCTTCCCCCTCCCCCCTCCTTCCCCTTCCCCCTCCTCCCCCCTCCCCCCTCCCCCCTCCTTCTCCGCCCCCCCGCTCCCCCCCCCCACCCTGTGGCTGCGCTGTGGTTTCTGCCGTGGGTGGCTCGCTGGCTCGCGTCCCGGAGCGGCCCTGATCCCGAGCGGGCGGCGGCTTGGCTGCACCGGGGCAGTCGGGGCGTGTCACCCCAAGGTCTGCAGGGTCGGGGCTCCGCAGAGGCCATGGGCGCTGGCAGACGCGTCTGGGGAGGTGAGTGTGGGTTCAGGTTGCCGCCTTCTCGGGGCAGCTGCGCGGGCCCTCAGGTGGCAGAGGGACTCTCAGCTCCGTGGCCAGGCCGTCCCGAGTGGACAGCGAAGGCCAGTGAGTCTCCTCGGCCGTCTCCACTGAGGTGGCCTTCCCGAGACAAGGGCCGCGGACGCTCTTGGGCTGGTGCTGCGGGCCCCTCACCAGTGAAGCCCCCCCTAAGTCCTGGCCTTTGGAGGGGAAAGGAGAGGCTGGGCTTTCCCGAGGACCCCTACTCCCTCCCGTCCCCCTCCCCCTCCCCCTGCCTCCTACCAGCTGCCCAAATCACCAGCACGACCCAGAGACCAGGCAGGTGCCAGCCTCGGGGTTTAGGAGGCACCTGTGAAGCCTCAGGGCTGGTGCCCTCCAGCAGCCTTTGTAGATGCAGGTCCTTGGGCTGCACCGGGGTGGCCAGGGCTGCTGCAGGGAGAAGAGGGGAGCAGGGACACTGCCCCCAAATACCCTACGGCTGTGTCGCGCCCCTCAGTCCTTCGCCCCAGGAGCCGGGGGACATGAGCCAGCCTGGCCTCCCTCCCAGCATCCGGTGTGGCTGCGGCTGGGGAAGAGGCATTGGGTCTGAACCGTGCCCTGTGGCTGGCCGGGCCTGCCTGGGCGCTGTCCCCACCCTACCTCCCTGTGCCTGCTCTGCCCTCCGCTCTCCCCGCATCCCCGCCCCGTCCCTTCACTGCCCAGGAAAGGGGCTCTCCACCTGGCCACGCCACCCCCATCAGGGCTCCCCATAGTCCCCCACTGTCAGCTGTGCCCTCCCCCGAGTGTGTCCCGGCTGCTCTGGCGCTGCCTCTGCTCCATGTCCAGCTGCTCTCCTGGCCCAGGGGAGAGAGGGCAGTGGGCGGAGCTGCCCCCCCCCCCCACGCTGGCCGGCTTCAGGGTGGGAAGACAGAGGGGTCACCTCCCTTCCCCAGCAAAGATGTGTGGCGGGGGCCATGGGACGGACAGAGAGCTGTGAAGGCGACTCGGGGGCTCCCGGCCTGGCAGAGCTGTGGTCCCAGGCAGGGCGGCCCATGGCAGCATGGAGGCAGGCAGGCCACTGTGCAGTCCAAGGCCTATGGGACTGCAAGGGGCTCTGCCCTGGCACCCACCTCAGCCCCCAGCAGGCCCTGGAGAGCCAGTCAGGAGCCACTCTGGGGGCCCCAGTCACCTGCACCTCTTCCAAGACCAGGGAGCGTCAGTGGAGCATCTGCACCTGCCCAAACAGTCTGGCCTGGGGTCTTGGCCAAGATGGGGTGGCCCTGCCTCAGAACCCCCCAGCTTGTCCTCTGTGAGAGTCCCCAGGACCTCTTAGGTGGAGCCAGTGATGGCCTGGAGTGGCTTGTGCTCTCCCCAGATCATTCAAGCCTTGTCTACAGAGCACCTGTGCTGCTGGCCCTGCTTACACGGGGTGGAGGGGGGCTGTTGGTCTGTCCTGTGGGAACACGGACAGGCTGCTGGAGTCGGGGGTGGGTGGGTCTTCTGCCAGTGGGGCCCGCGGGCTCTGGGAGGGCTTGCGTGCTGCGGTCTGTTATGTGCAGGTCTGCTGCTGTCTGCCTCTTATCACCCACCAGGCTCGCACAGCTTCCTGCGTTGGGCTATCAGTGCACCATCGGAAGTTGCAGAATGGGGTGATTGCACGTCAGCAGCCCCCCGGCACCCAGGGCTTCCTGGCACCCTTTCCTTGAGCTGACTTCTGGCTCCCCTGGGAGTCCCAGGTCTTGGGCTCTTACCCCAGAACCGTCTGGGTCCCCTCCTTCTCAGGGCGCTGCAGGACAGGGCTGAGGCTGAGACAGCTCAGGGTGTGCCACCTGTGGCAGGGACATCTGCTGCCTTCTCTGCAACTTTCTGGGGCAGAACCCAGATTTGGTCTTTATTTGAAGGAGACAAAAGAGGGAGGAACGGGCAGAGGGTACCTGGACCTGCACAGGCTGTGTGGCCCTGGGCGGTCACCTCCCCTCTGGTCTCAGCCTCTTGCTTCTGCCCAGTGGTTCTCGTGGGCATTACAGTGGAAGGTGCAGGGTGAGGCATGCGAGAGTTCGGTCTCACCTGCACCCTGTGGGTGGGCCCTGGGCCCGGGGACCAGTCCCAGAGAAGACCCTGCAGGGAGATGTGGAGACAGGTGACCCCAGGCCAGGACCCAGCGGGAATTTGAGCGTGTCGTGCACAGCTCCCAAATCAAGGAGACCGTGCTTCAGTTCTCTGCCCTGAGGCAGGAGCGTGCTGCCCGGCCCGGGCATGCTGGGGGGAGATGCTGACCAGGCAGGTGCCCCGGGAAGCTCGGGGTGCCTCATGTGGCACGGGGCACCCGTGGCGAGTGCCTCAGCACCAATGCCTTGCAGGTTGGACCCCAGAGGGCACCTGGTTCCTGGTCTGCACCTGCCTGTGCTGGGGAGCCCCAGACCTGGGGGTAGGAGGAGGTGAGGGCCGGCGTGGTGTCCATGCGAGGGAGCAGGGCAGGGCAGCCATGTATCTGGCCGGGGGACTGGGGCCAGGGCCGCGCTGGGTGCATCCCCCACTCGTCTGTGCAGCCTGTCCCTGCATCCTACCCACCCTCACCCCATGGCCCTTCCCTGGCGAGGCTCAATTCCGCTCTGGCTTGTCTTGCCCATCGTCTCCCCACCCTGCCCATGAAGACATCTCCCAGGTCTGTCTCTGGGGTGTTGTTGCTGGGTGCCCCCCGTCCCCCCTGCTGCAATGGCTGTGCGGGACCCTGCAGCCTGCCCATCCCTGTCCACAGGGCTGGCGGCCGGTGCTTTCACCTGCTTCACCAACAACATTCTCAGGTTCGACTGCCGCTGGTCTGCCTCAGAGCTGGGCCTGGGCACTGGCCCCTGGCTCCTCTTCACCAGGTGCGCTCGGGGGCAGCACCGTGGCAGGGGGCTCCGGGGTGGGGTCCCAGGATAGCGACAGCCACGGGAAACGTGCTCTTTGCAGCAACCAGGAGCCGGGCAGCAGGCACAGGTGTGTCTTCCGAGCTGGCGCCTGCAGTGTTGAGCTCCCGCCCGAGGAAGTGCTCCTGCCGTCCGACAGCTTCACCATCACTTTCCACCATCGCGCCTCTGGGAAGGAGCAGGTTCTCCTGGTGGACCACCAGTTCCTGCCCCGGAGGCATGGTCAGTGCATGCCATGGGCCTCAGGGGGTGTTCTGGCTTCTGGGGTCCCGGGGGCAGAGTCTGTGGTGCCCAGGGGCCTGCCAGGGGAGGTCCGTGCCAGGCCGGGCCCCTGGTAGAGGTGGCCATGGGGTTTCCGGAGGGGTAGGGTCTGGGTGGGGGCAGGGGCTGCAAGATGAGGCAGGAGTTGCAGCTTGCAATGCGCCTCAGACATGGCTGGGAGGACTCCACCAGACCTTGGGGGGACGTCCAACAGGAGGAAGGGAAGGGAAGGGAAGGCCGTGCGTGAGACACCTGGTCTGGCGGCGGGGCCTGGAGGAGTTGTTCTGGCCCATCTTGCAGGAGGCCCTGGTCTGAGAAGCCTTGCCCACATCCCCGGGTCCTTCAGGGCCCAGCCTGGGTGCCTGGGGCTCCGGCCTCACGCAGCTCTCTCTGTTCCAGTGAAGCTGGACCCCCCCTTTGACCTGCAGAGCAACGTCACCTCGGACTCCTGCATCCTGACCTGGAGCGTCAGCCCCGCCCTGGAGCCACTGCAAGCCCTGCTGGACTATGAGCTGGTCTTCCGGAGGCAGGGGCAAGCCTGGGAGGTACCTTCACCCACCGGGCCCAGGGCCTCTGTGGGGAGGCCCTTGCCATGCCCACGGGGGTGTCAGCTGGCATGGAGTGTAGAGCCAGCCACAGGATCGGAGGGTGTGTGTGTGTGCAAACATGGTAGTGTATAATGCACAACTGCATGTGTGTGAATGTATACCCCTGCATGTATGTTTGTGTGTGACTGTATGCGAGCGTATGTATGTGCATGTGTGTACATACAGGTGTGAGTGCTGAATGTGTGTATGAGTGTGCCTGTATGTGTGCACATTTCTCACTGGGCTTGCTGTGAAGTGTACATGTGACTGTTTTCACAAGTGTGTCTGCACATGTGTGAATGTGTACCTGGTGTGTGCACATGTGAGTATATGTGACTGAATGTTGCTTGTTTGCTGACTGTGTGCACATGGGTGTGTATGTGTTGAGTGTGACTGTGAGTGTGACTATGTGCACTTTTGTGCACTGTGTAGATGTGTCTGTGTACACTGTTTGGCTGTGTATGTGCATGCATGTGTGATGAATGTGTGCACATGCATGTGAGTATGCTTGTATGTCACTCTGCTTGTATCATCTGAGTGCCTGTGTGCACATGGTGGTGAGGATATGTATGTGTGATGTATGTGTGATGAACATAACTGTGAATGTGTGCATATGGGTGTGGCTGTGTTGAGTGTATTAGTCTGTCTCTGTGCGTGCATGTGAGCATGATGAGTGAGTCTGCCTCTGTGCATGTGTGTGTATGATTTGTGTGCATGTGAGACTGCCTCTGTGTGTGACATCTGATGAGTGTGTTTGCTTCTGTGAATGCGTGTGAGCATGTGGAGTGTGATTCGGCCTCTGTGCATGCATATGAGTATGTAATGAGTGTGTGCATGGGTCTGTCTATGCACATGCTGAATGTGCATGTCTGAGTCTGCTTCAGTGTATGCATGTGAGCATGTGATCAGTACATCCACCTCTGTACGTGTGCACATTTGATGAGCATGTGTGAACCTGCTTCCATGCGTGTGTGCAGTGATGAGTGTGTCTGCCTCTGTGAGCGTGAGCATGTGGAGTGTGTGTCTGCCTCTGTATATAAGTTAGCATGTTGTGTGTGTGTATGAGTCTGCACCTGTGCATGTGTGTGAGCATGTGGTGAGATATGTCTGCCCCTGTGCATGTGTGAGCATGAGAGATGTGTGAGTCTGCCTCTGTACGTGCATGTGAGCATGTTATGTGTGCGTCTGCCTCTGTATGTGTGTGAGCATGTGGTATGTGTGTCTGCCTGTATGTGTGTGTGTCTGCCTCTGTGCATGTGCGAGTCTCCCTCTGTGTGTGTGAGCATGTCGAGTGTATGTCTGCCTCAGTGCATGTGTGTCAACATGTGATATGTATGTCTGCTTCTGTGTGTGTAAGCATGTGATGTGTGTGTCTGCTTCTACGTGGGTGTTCAGGTGGTGTGTGTGTTTATCTCTGTGCATGTGTGTTTGTGACTGCCTCTGTGTGTGTGTGTGTGTGCATGTGGTGCATGTCAGTGTGCTGCTGTGTGTCTGTCTCTGTGCCTGTGTTGAGTGTGCCCCTGTGTGTGTCCCATTTACGTGTGTCTCTGTGTGAGTAAGCCTCCATGTGCGTGTGTGTCCTTCTGTGCACATGCTTGTGTATGAGTTTGCCTGTGTGTCTGCCTCTGTGTGTGTGAGACCCCCTCAGTGTGAGTCCCCCTGTGTGTGTGTGTGTGAGCCCCCTCTGAGTCCCCTTTGTGTGTGTGAGTCCCCCTTTCTGTGTGTGAGTCCCCCTCTGTGTGTGAGTCCGTTTTGTGTGTGTGTGTGAGTCCCCCTCTGTGTGAGTCCGCTTTGTGTGTGTGTGCGTGAATCCCTCTCTCTGCGTGTGAGCCCCCGTCTGCGTGTGTGAGTCCCCCTCTGCGTGTGAGAGTCCCCCTCTGCGTGTGAGTCCCCATCTGCGTGTGTGACCCCTCTGTGTGTGTGTGTGAGTCCCCCTCTGTGTGTGTGAGTCTCCTCTGTATGTGTGTTTCCTGTGTGTGTGCCCCCCGTGTGTAAGTCCCCTCTGTGTGTGTCCCCTCTGTGTGTGTGTGTGAGTCCCCTCTGTGTGTGTGTCCTGCTCTGTGCGTGTGTGAGAGAGTCCCCCTCTGAGCGCACGCACGTGTGTGAGTCCCCTCTGTGTGTGTGCCTGCACACGCGCGCCCCCTCTGTGACCGTTCCCAGGGGCTGCTGGGCTGCCCCGGGCTCCCGCCCTCTCTCGCCACTGGCTGACACCCCGCACCCTGCAGCGTGCCCGGTGCAAGGACCACATTGTGGGGGTGACCCGGCTCCGACTGGAGGCCACTGAGCTGGACCCAGGCTGCACCTACGAGGCCCGGCTGCGAGTGCAGATGGCGGCGCAGGAGGTCGGCGCGGCGGAGGAGGAGGAGGAGCGCTATGCGGGCCAGTGGAGCGAGTGGAGCCGGCCCACCAGCTTTCTGTCGCCGCGGAGACTAGGTGGGCCCGCCACGCCGCCTGCATGGGAGCCCTGGGAGGCCGCGCCCCACCGCGCTCATCTGAAGCCGCATCTGCCGGTGGAGGGCGGCCTGGCCGCAGACGTCCCCAGCCCGCGGGTCCGACTCGGCCACCGGGCCAGCGCCAGTCCTCGGCAGTGCCGGCGGGTCACCCCGTGAGGCCTGCGCCATGGCCGGGCCTGGGGCCGAAACTGGGGCTCGGGGACGCTCGCAGGACGGCCCGCACCTCGGAGCCCCACAGGCCTGTGCCCGCCAGGCTGCGCGTGGCGGCCCTTTGGCGTGGGTGTGGGGGGCACGCCTGGCACGGTGGTCAGCCCGGGGCTCTTCCTGCACACAGGCCTCCTGCCGCCCCCCTGGGCTGGGCTGGACAGCCTCGTGGCCCTGTCTGCCCTTCTCCTGCTGACCAGCCTGACCTGCCTGCTGTTCACGCTGTCGCCCAGTACGCGGTCAAGGTGTGGTGTGCGCGCGCAGGGTCGGTGTGTGCATGTGCAGTGTGTGTTGCGGTGTGTTGTGTGTGTGTGGTGAGTGAGTGTGTTGGGTTATATTGTGGGGGTGGTGGTGTGGGTGGGTGTGGTGTGTGCATGTGTACACGCATAGGTGGTATGTGTTGTGTGTGCACAGGTGGTGTGTGTTGTGATGTGCGTGCATAGGTGTACATGTGTGGGTGTGGGTTTGTGTGTGCCTGGGTGGGAGCTGTCGAGGCTGTGAGTCCCTAGCCGGGCCCAAACTCCTCCCCTGGCGGGTGGGTGGGGTGGAGGTCGCGTGCCCACAGCCCTGGGCTCGCATGTGGCCGGGAAAGAGAGGGGAGGGCCTTCGCGCAGCTGCAAAAGGATGCGGAGGGACGCGGGAGGGACACGGTGCCGAGGGGGACGCAGGGGCAAGGCGGGAGGGGGATATGCGGGGGATATGCGGAGGGGGGGCGCTGGGATGCGGGGGGACGCAGAGTATCCAGCCCCAGTCCGGCATTGTCCCGGCTTCGCGCCAGCGCTCTGGGAGGTCTGCTTCCGAGCTCTTGTTTCTGGAAGGACATCTTGGGGGCTCTTGGGTGCTGACCTGTGCTCAGCCAGTGGGAAGCCCTGGGAACACGGCAAACCAGGCTCTCCTCTCGGAGATGCCACAGAAGGGGCACATGTGCCATGTATTGGGTGTGAGTGTCACGGGGCCACGTGCGAAGAACAGGCAAGGGTCGCTTAGGAAACCGGCTGCGAGTGGGCCGGTGGCAGCAAGGATTGAAGTACTGAGGAGGAGGAGGGCCCAGGTGGGGGGAAGGATGGGGAGGGTCCGGGTGGGGGGGAGTGGGGGAGGGCTCGGATGGGGGAGGGGGAGGGCCCGGGTGGGGGGGGGAGGGGGAGGGCCCGGATGGGGGGAGGGAAAGGGCCCGGATGGCGGGAGAAGGGTCGGGCGGGGTGTGGCATCTTGATGGGAAGACCGTGTCCTGTGGGTTGGGGTGGCCCCACGCTGTCAGGGCTGGGCCTTTTAGGAGTTCCTCCCCAGTTCCTTCAGGCGTGACTGTCCTGCCCGGCCTCAGGGTGAAGAGGACCTTCTGCCAGAGCGTGCCCTCCCCAGCGTCCTTCTTCCAGTCTCTCTACGGTGTGCACAGCGGGGACTTCCAGGTGTGTGTGAGCGCGGGGCGCGCCGGAGAGTGCACACGGGGAGGGCGCGCCGGGGAGGGCTGCCGGGAGGGCTTGCGGGGCTTTGGCAGCCGTCTGAGCTTTTTCATGTCTATATGGTGGGTTGGAGTCCACAGTACCAGTGTGCAAAAGCACAAGTTTTCTTTACTTTCTACTGCTGATTTGCGTCCCGTTTCTCCAGTTCCATTCTCGGTGGGAGACCATATACCTCTCCCGACATAAGCCGGTCTCTTCTGGCTCGAGGCAGCTCCTTCGTGGTAAATGGTCACTTTGAGGTGTGACCCTAGAGGGACCCTCTCCACGTCCTGCCTGTCCAGAGGTGCCTGCCTCCCTGGCAGGGCAGGGCTTCCCCTGGCACACCTGGCGGCAGCAGGCACTCTGCCAACGGACTCTGCATTGCCCTGTGTCTGGAGCCTCCCCCGTGCAGTCCACCTCCCCGCTGTGCAGGCATTTCATTCGTCCCCCCCATTTCCTGGGCCCCCCAGGGGTCCAGACTGCACTGACCTGACCCTCAGTGGCAGGGCGTCCTCTACCCCAGAGCTTCCTTCTCAATACGCAGCAAAGCCCTTTTCTTTCTCGATGAAGCTTGGCTTTGAGATCACTGTTGAAAAACCTAACGTGAGCACTGGTGTTGGGGGCTGTTCTGGGCTCTGCCCTACCAGTGGCGAATGTGACCGGGTCTGGGCCCAAGCCACCGAGAACAGGCTGAGCTGGCAAGTGCAGGTGCAGGCGCTCTTGAGGGACCCAGGGCTCTGGGGCTGCTCAGGCCCCTGGGTGGGTCTCGGTGTACAGGCAGCGTGCCCTGCCCTGGGAGAAAAGGCGCCGGTCCTGGTAGTGAGTATGATGGGCCGTCGGGGCCTGTCCAGGCCGCGACCAGCCGCTTCTCTGTGCTCAGCACCTGCTGCCGTCTGCGTGGGGAATGGGGGCTGAAACAGAGGGGCCCGTGCGGGAGCAGGGCTGCACCTGGTGGGAGACAATGTCCTCGCGTGGCCTGAGTTGCCCCTGCCACCCTGTGCCCTGTTGCAGACCTGGGCGGGGACCTGCCATGCTGCGCTACAGCCGAGTCAGGGCGGCGACAGCCCCTGGCCAGAAGCCTTGGAGTCCAACTTTGGGGAGGCCGTCTCGCCACTCACGCTTGCCACCTACAGCGCCGCACAGCCCTGGCGGCCATTGGGTCTGGAGCAGGGGGAAGACCCGGGGCAAGGCCTCCCGGGGGGACCTCCTGTCCCGAGCTCAGAGGACAAGCTGCCGGCAGGGACCACAGAGCATGGGGCACAGGTGTCTGCCTACCTGCCACAGGAGGACTGGGCCCTCGGGTACCCCCTCAGGCCAATTCCCCCAGACCCCGAGGGCGGCAGCAGCGACTACTGCACCCTGGGCTGCGACCTGGGACCCCCTGTCCGCGTTGGTGACCATCAGAGGTAGGCGATGGGCCTAGGTGTGAAAGTTTTGGAGCCCTGACTTGGCCGTCAGGCAGGAGCAGGTCATGTCCATTTGGGGACGGTAGAGGTGACCCTTGGCTTGGGCCTGGACCCCACATGCCCCTTCTGCTCTGCGCCTGGTGGGGGGGGGACATCCACCAAAGCTGACCTTCCTGCCTGTGATCTGCCCCCACCCCCTAACGGGCCACCTGGGTGGGGCCTCATGGGCAGGTGGGGTCTGGTCAGGACCTGACAAGGCACTTCTCTGTCATGGGTTGAGGGGTGTCCCCCTAAAAGACATGTTCAGTCATTGCTCCCTATTCTGTAAACGTGCACTTACCTGTAAATCGGATCTTTTAAGATGTGATTAGTTTAGAGGAGGCCAAACTGGATTACGACGTGTCCTCAAAATAGAACTGGCACCCTTATTAGGAGGGGAAGTTGGGAGACAGAGAGGGCTGGAAGTGATGCTGCCACAAGCCAAGGAAAGACTTGATTTTGGACTTCCAGTTTAGAGATCTGGGACAATAAATGTATGCTACTTAAGCCAACTGGGCTGTGGTACTTGGTTACAGCAGCCCTGGAAAACCAAGCCCCTCCTGCACTGAGAGTCAGGGTCCAGTGCTGCTCCCAAACTGCTGGGGTCAGGGGGAGGGGCCAAGGAGGGTTGGGGGACGGGCCAGGAGGGTTGGGGGAGAGTGCCTACGAGATGCCCTGGAAGGTGCAGGGAGGGTCCTGGCAGGTCCTGGGATCTTTGGGCTCCAGTGGGGTCAATATAAGTTACTTAGAAAACTCTAGGAAATCTTCAGCAAGACTGCTTGAACTTCCCCCGCGTGGGGCTCAGCCCCGGGACGCTCACCCCGCAGGACAGGGGCGGAGTCAGCCCCTTCTCTGCCTGGCCGCACCTGCGCTCTGGCGCCACCTGGTGGCTGCCTGGCGGATGGCCCCGGGGTCGAGTCCTCCCCCAGTGCAGGGCTGGGAGCAGGTGGCCGCGTCCAGGGTCCCCACGTGGAGTCAGGGCTGTAACCCAGAAATCAGGTTTAATGGATGACTTCACTGCTGACTCGTTATAGACAGGTTCCTTTTGCTTTTTGGGGTGTTGGCGTGGACAGCGGGGAATACCTGGAAGCCTAAGCTCTGCTTAAGCTGCTGGAGGTCTGAAAGGGTTGTGAGAGCCCTTGTCTCCCGGCGCCTCTGGGACTGTGAGAGCTGACCGCCCGGTACCTGGTCGCTTCCTGTCGGCCCGATGCTGGCGAAGACAGCCACTGACTTTGTAAACCACTGCCTGCCTTCCTTTCAGCTTAGGTTAATGGTTTTCACGTTTTCCTTTCTGCTTTGACCTTACTGTCTGAAATGACTTCATCTCCCCTTGCTAAAATCCTTAAAAACCTTGAACCCCCTAAACTCAGGGAGACAGATTTTGGGTCATTAGGCCGTCTGTTTTCCTATTACACGTGTAGTAATAAACTCTGTTTGAAACCCAGGTGTCTCAGGAGTAGGTTATTGAGCACTTGAGGCAAAAGAATATGGGCCTTTGTCCCGTAATAGCAAATTAAGAAAAAACAAACCAATCCAAAAACATAACATTTCTGTGAAAATAAAAATAAATAATAAAATATAAAATAATGAAAAAATAATCATATTACAAATAAAAACAGATTTTAAAAAGGGAGGGAAGACATTTGAATGTTAGGAAAATAAAATACAATAAAAATGTAGGCAGGTAGGGAGGCGTCCTGCCTGCATTTACCCTTTCTCCCCAGCAGGTGGCGAGCACGAGGACCGCGTGCGCGGGCAAGGCGGGTTAGGGTCAGGATTGGGTTTGGGGTCTCGGGGCATCTTTCTGACCCAAATGAGGAAGAGGTTTCCCCGTGTCCACCCACTTTGGGGCCAGCCCTGGGCTAATGCAGTGTAACCCCGATGCCCTGGGAGGAACTCACGGCCCCAGCAGCGCTTTGGGTGGGAAAGGGATGCGACCCACATCTTCAGAGTTTAAAACCAAACACCTCAAGGCTGTTTATAAAAGCGCAGGGTACGGGGAAGGGACAGAGATTCAGATAAAGGTCGGGGTCTGAGATAGGAGCCAGAAGAATTAAGGGCACGACTTCAGGAGCCTCGGACAACGCCGTGCGTGAACTTGGCAGCGACCGGGTTTGCGCCCCCCTCGCCCCGGGGCAGCGGGAGACCCGGCCTCCAGCCTGCCGTGGGCTGCAGGGAGCCCCGGCCCCGTCAGCATTGCGCGCCCCGCGCCCGGCAGGCAGCCTCTCCCTTCCTTAGGGGACGAGGCCGGGGTGCCCCTCGAGCACCCGCCCTGGCTGAGGCGGGAAGGTGGGCACGCCTGAGGGGTCCACCCCGTGGGATCCACCCCGCAGTCCCCGCCGCGCCCTCGGGCAGGCCCAGCGCCCGGCGGGGCTCCTGGTGCTGACTCAGCGCCCCGCGCGTCTCCTATCCTGAGCCGGATTGCCACGGGCCGCCCCTTCCCCACGCGCCCCGGAGGCTCAGGGCACGCTGGCCCCATCCCCAGGTCCGGGGCGGCCAGAGAGTGGACGCTTCAGGCTGGGGCGCCACGCGGTGTCCACCGCAGCCGATCTCCGCGGTGGCAGGAAAGCCGCCCGCGACGGGGCGCCCAGGATGGTGACGGCCTTCCCGTTAGAACCCGAGTCGCAAAGGCGGGCCGTGAGCGGGGCTGGCCCGAGGACATGGTGGGTCCGCCCAGGCGCTCAGCCAGTCGCGAGTGCCCTCCCCTCGGAGATGGCTTCGGGCATCACCCCAGGACAGCCCCGCTGGGACGCAGTCACCACTCCCCGCGCTGACAGGCCGCGCGGAGGGCAGAGGAGGGCTCCGGAGGGGGCGCCGGGGAGCCCTGGAGCTGCCCGAGAGGCGGGACCCCCGAGGGGCGAGGGTGTGAGGTGTGGGAGTGGCCCCTTTCCCAGACTTGGCGGCATCTTTTTTTGTTTTGTCTCCAAATCTAAGCTTCTTTAACACCTTTTTGCACAGTTAACCTTACCAGGAAAATAGCATTTTTTCCCCAATGGTTAAAAACCTTTTATACCTTCTCACTAACAGCAAACAAGGAGTTCAAGAAAACGTTTGTTTTAACTGAGTGAAAACCAAATTCTTGTTTTGCATGAGATACACCTGATAAGAAAATTAGTAAAAATCTTATAAAACCTTAAAATCTTAGCCAATCTTAACCACAACCCATAAAATTGACTTTCAACAAAGCTTCTACAACTTTCTATATCCATCTATTTTGTCCTGCACATTTCTGTTTCTCATCCTGCAACAATCAGTTATTTTACTGTAGGGGAGAAAGTACTCTTTTTTTCCTTAACAGACACATTTCCTGCATACTTTACATGTTTAAAGGACCAAAAAGGCTTGTTGGAATCAATCTTCAAGAGCAGGGTCTTTCCCGAAGAGGACGGGACCTGCGGAGAGTGTTGCATTGAGCGGACACGCGTTCCCGCCGCTGAGACCTGCTGAGCGGCGCCGGAACGGTCAGGCCCGCCACCCCGACAGCTCCGCACGTGCGCGCCCTGCCCTACAGAAGCCCCCCTCCGCCCTCCCTCTGCTCTCCCACTGGGACGCTGCCCCATTCCTGAATCTCTCAGTAAAGTCGGGGGCCCTAAACTGCATGTTTTTTTTTCTTTTAAAAGTGGTCGTTGTCAGGCAGTCCTGGCTTGGCCCAGCGCGCTGCGGGCACCGTCTGGAATTCCCAGTACTTGTGTCCGTGAACTTGTGCTTTTCGAGGCGGTCTGAGGGTAGGATGAGCGCGGCCGACAGGCCCCGCTGCCCCTTTGCCCGCCACATGCCGTGGGCGCCAGACATGGGTGGACCCGTCGTGCGTGGGTGTCCGCGATTCCTCCAGCGAGTGCCGGTGAGCGCGTCCCCTAGGCGCAACCCTCACCCCCACCCGTACCCTAACCCCAACCCCAACCCGCACCCTCACCCCCACCCGCACCCTAACACCAACCCCAACCCGCACCCTCACCCCCACCCGTAACCTAACCCCAACCCCAACCCCAACCCGCACCCTCACCCCCACCCGCACCCTAACCCAACCCCAACCTGCACCCTCACCCCCACCTGCCTCCTACGAAGAAGGTGAGTGCAGGAAGGGGCCCAGGGCCCCGGGAGCCTGCCTCCCTCTGTCCGGTCACCTCGACCTGACGCTGGGAACGGGCACGGAAGGACAGGGAGAGATGAGGCGACAGGACCCCTTTCCTCCAGCTGTTCCTACCCGAGGGTGAGCTGCAGAGTCTGGAGAACAAGCTTCCACCAAGAAGCGAAGTGAAAACTGTCAAGTTCATTTTGTACGGTGTTTCTAGCATTCAGCTAAGAAACCCGACAGGGGCACGTGTGAGCTGCATGCACAAGGTGAGTCATTGCAGTGTTTCCTCTGGCTAGCTGAGTGCACTTCCATCTGCATTTGAGACAGGCATTGCACATTATAAAGATGTACGGTAAAGTTCAGGCTATCAAATTTTTATTTTTTCTTAGAACAACATTAAGTAGTAAAGAAAAAAAAACATAAGTCGAAAAATCAGATCCTGGAAGAAAAAAAGAGAGAGCCTTTACTGGCACTTTTTTTGACCCAGAGGCCCTGTGTTTTCAGTGTGCACTGAGCTCACACAGTCCTGCAAGGGGGCCTGTTTCTCTATAGAAAGTAAAAGAAGAGACGGCAGGGGCAGCAGCAGTGCTTGGGGGTCGGGGGGTGGGCTCTGAGCACAGACCTCGCCTCCTTCCCCCACCCCCCCACGCCTACTGAGCACAGCTGCTGCCCCTGCATGGATTTGCACTCAGTAGGGCTAATCAAGCAGCTGGGTGGCTTCGCAGTCACCAGGTCCTCCTTGGGCCCCGCCTTAGCATGGAGGCCAAGGTCTGTGAGGGGAAGCGGTTACTGGGAGCTCTCTTCCGACATTCTTGAAGAAAGCTCACTTTTTCTGCTCTGAAAAGCAATCAGTCCCTTTTAGATTGGTAGTAGGAAAATCTAGATTCAGTTGTCAACTTGGCCAGGTGAAGGCACCTAGTTCTGTTGCTGTGGACATGAGCCAATGGTTCGTGAACCTCATCTGTCACTGATTACATCTGCAGTCGGCTAGGAGGCGTGCCTGCTGCTAGGAATGATGTTTGATTTAATTGGCTGGTGTTTAAATGAGAGACTCAACGTAGCACAGCCCAAGCTGCTCGGCATTCCTCATCTCAGCACTTGCAGCTCAGCCCAGGCCTTTGGAGATGCAGAAAAGAATCACCCAGGGGAAAGTTGTTGGAACCCAGAGGCCTGGAGAGATGACCAGCAGAGATCACCCTGTGCCTTCCCACATAAGAAAGAACCTCAGATGAAAGTTAGCTGCCTTTCCTCTGAAGAGCTAATGAAATAAATCCCCTTTTATTAAAAGTTAATCCATCTCTGGTGTGTTGCATTCAGGCCGCTAGCAAACTAGAACACCCTTTCCCACTCTTTTTTATGTTTCAATTTAAGTCCAAATTAGAAAGGGCTGGAGGCCGTGACTCAGTCCTGCTCGTGCCCCTTGGAGGGCCGCGATGGAGGGCAGGGCCTGCGAGTCTCGGGGCGCTGTCCATGGCATTTGGGTTTTGCTGTCACAGGGCTGGGGCATGGGATACCCCACTCGGTGGCTTGGGGGGTGGGCCAGTACCCTCCCCCTGGTACGGCCTCGTCCCCAGCACCCTCGGCTTTCCTGAGAGGCCCCCCAGCTTCTGGCCCTGGCAGTGGGGAGGGTGCTGCCAGAGCTCACGGGCACCTTCGTTCCTGCCCCGAGGACCAGGGGGAGGCAGCAGCCCCGCGAGGGGAAGCCGCATACTGGGGTCGCGGGTGTTGGCGGCTCAGTGCCGAGGAAGAAGGAGCTGGGGGAAGGAACAGAGGCTCAGCAGGAGCAGCGAGCCATTGGCATGAGCGGTGAGCGGGGCTGCCTCCTGTGTGCCGGTGTGCGGGGTTGGGGAGGCTTGGGGTATCTACAGATGGGGCCACTGTACCCTTCTCTCTAGGATGGGGTGCCGAGGGGGTGAATGTGCGCCAGCTCTGCGGCAGCGATGGGGGGCGGTGCCTGCCTCCCCGACCCTGAGATACCCCTCTGCAGAGTTGGGTGGTGGGAGATGATGACTGCAGTGTCCCTGCCCAGTGCGCAGAGGGGTGACGAGGTGGCAGCGCTGGTGGCGGCTGGGGACACACAAGGGAAGGAGTTTGCGCTGTCTTGTCACTTGGTTCTCATCTCCCCTGTCGCTTCTGAGGGCCTCCCCTGACGGAACATCCCTGGCCCCCTTGGCTGGGTTCCCCTCAGCCCTTCTCCCACCCTGCGCTGCCTGGGCATCCCTTCACCCCATGTCCCGCCTCACCCCAGGGCCATGTTCATGCTGCTTCTGCCCGGGACACTGTTCTTTCCGTCCCGGGGTCTGCGCTGGGAGGCGTTCCCTGACCTGACCTCTCCATGGACCCTCCCTTTCTGTTCTAGTCTGCTAGCTGCCTGAATGCAACACACCAGAGACAGATTGGCTTTTTTTTTTTTTTTTAAAGTATTTTTTTTTATTTTATTATTTTTTGTTTGTTTGTTTGTTTTTTACATGGGCTGGGGCCGGGAATCGAACCGGGGTCCTCCGGCATGGCAGGCAAGCACTCTTGCCCGCTGAGCCACCGCGGCCCGCCAACAGATTGGCTTTTAATAAAAGGGGATTTATTTTGTTGGTTCTTCAGAGGAAAGGCAGCTAACTTTCCACTGAGGTTCTTTCTTACGTGGAAGGCACAGGATGGTCTCTGCTGGCCTTCTCTCCAGGCCCCTGGGTTCCAACAACTTTCCCCGGGGTGACTTCTTTCTGCATCTCCAAAGGCCTGGGCTGAGCTGCCAGTACTGAGATGAGGAATGCGGAGCTGCTTAGCTGTGCTACCTTGCGCTCTCTCATTTAAGCACCAGCCAATTAAGTCAAACATCACTCATTGCAGCAGACACGCCTCCTAGCCGACTGCAGATGTAATTAGCAACAGATGAGGTTCACGTACCATTGGCTCATGACTGCAGCAACAAAACTAGGTATGCTCACCTGGCCAAGTTGGCAACTGAATCTAACTAACACACTTCCCTTACTCCTTCCTTAAGATGCTTTGTCCTTCTTAGAACTATCACCACCTCTCCCTCTAGAAGGTCAGCTCCATGAGGTCAGGGATTGTTGTCTCTGTTGTTCCCTGCTGTGCCTCCAGCACCTAGCACAAAACTGGTGCATAAATAGTGGTTGGGCGAGGAGGTGGGCGGATGGACAGATGGGTGGGCGGATGGACAGATGGACTGGTGGTCGAGTGGGTGGGCAAGTAGGTGGATGGATGCAGAGTTGGGTAGGTGGGTGCTGCGTGATGGTGCGACTACACAAGTTGAGGTCTCATAGCAGTTGATGTTTGAAGGGACAAACCCGCTGGCTGCCTGGGCACAGGAGTGGCCATCTGATGCTGGACAGCTGACTGCTTCTCTCTGTGAGCCTCAGTTTTCTCATCTGTAACATGGGGACGATGGCAGTAGGGTAGGATAGTATGATGGTGTGATAGGACCCCCTGGGTAAAGCACCTCAGCTCAGAGCTTGGCCCGTGGGGGACACTCAGTACTGTTGTCGCTGCTGCTTTTCTTCTGGAATGCAGGAGAGTGGGATGAGGAGGGATTTTGGGGCAGCTCCTGTTCAGCTTCTTGGGAGACCCAGTTTCAGATGCATGGGACAGAGCACAGAGGCCGAGAGGCAGGCTGGGGGGGCCAGTTCTCCCACTTTCCATCTGTGATTTGGGGCCCATTGCTGGACTCGTTCCTCGGGTGTGAGTGGGGTTACTAGTGGGACCTCTTGCACAGCTGATGCAGGGCGTAGGTGAGGGCCTCGGGTATGCCTGGCACATAGGTGCATGATGCGTGTTGGTTCTGCTGACAGCCGCTGCTCACAGAATCTCAGCACACCTGCAAACCTCCTGGTTTGTACACGTCTGTGTCAGAGACTATTGTTTGCCCCCAAGTCAATCTCCTCCTCCTCTGGCAGTAGTCCCTCCAGAGTCTGGCTGGCCCCAGGGCCTGCCCTGGTAAAATGCTTCTTCCCCTCTGCTAGCTGAATGCAGGCCTAGACGCTCTGTGGCCCTTGCAGAGGGGGGATGCTAGAAGAGGGGGCAGGAGACAGGGGAGGCTGCATCTCCGCACCATGGGACCTCCCAATTTCTCATCGGGGGGCTGCTCTGGGAGCCACAGATAAATGTTTGCATCAGAAAACCATGCTGAATTTTGTCGAAAGCTTTGCCAGTGTCAGTCGAGATAATCATGTGATTTTTCCCTTTCCACTTGTGATCATGTTTAATTAGGCTGATTGATTTTCTCATGCTGAACCACCCTTGCATGCCTGGAATAAACCCACTTGATTGTGGTGCGTAATTCTTTTAATGTGCTGTTGGGTTTTATTTGTTAGCATTTTGTTGAGAATTTTTGCATCTGTATTCATTAGGGAGATTGGCCTGTAGTTTTCCTTCCTTGTCCATCTTTATCTGGTTTTGATATTAGAGTGATGTTAACCTCATAAAATGTCCTGAATTTTTTTTGGAGGAGTTTGAGCCCCAATGGTGTTAGTTCTTCGAGGAACAGTTGATAAAATGCCCCTGTGAAGCCACTGGCTTTTCTTTGTAAGAAGAAACGTGATGACTGATCGAATATCTTTGCTTGTGATTGGTTTGTTGAGATCTTCTATTTCTTATCGTGTCAGTATAGGCAATTTGTGTGTCTGCAGGAATTTGTTCATTTCATCCAGGTTGTCTAGTTGGTTGGTGTGTAGTTGCTCATAGTATCCACTGGTTAATTTTTTATTTCCTCAGGGTCAGTCATAACGGTAACAGTTGACCCACTCTCATTTCTGATTTTGCTTACTTGCATCCTCTCTCTTTTCTTTGTCAGGCTAGCAAGGGGTCTAACAATTCTATTGATTTTCTCAAAGAACCAACTTCTGGTTTTATTGCTCCTTTCTAATTTTCTATTTGTTCTCCAATTCACTTACTTCTGCTTTAATCTTTGTTATTTCTCTTTGTTCTAGTTTGCTAGCTGCCAGAATGCAATATACCAGAAATGAATGGCTTTTAAAAAGGGGAATTTAATAAGTTGCTAGCTTACAGTTCTAAGGCTGAGAAAATGTCCCAATTAAATGTCTATAGAAATGTCCAGTCAAAGACATCCAGGGAAAGATACCTTGGTTCAAGAAGGCTGATGAAGTTCAGGGTTTCTCTCTCAAGTGAGAAGGCACATGGCGAATACAGTCAGGGCTTCTCTCTAGCTGGAAGGGCACATGGCGAACACGGTGTCATCTGCTAGCTTTCTCTCCTGGCTTCTGATTTCATGAAGCTCCCCGGGAGGCGTTTTCCTTCTTCATCTCCAAAGGTCTCTGACTGGTGGACTCTGCTTCGTGGTGCTGCAGCATTCCCTGCTCTCCCCGAATATCCTTTATTCTCTAAAATGTTTCCTCTTTTATAGGACTCCAGAAACTTATCAAGACCCACCCAAATGGATGGAGACATGTCGTTCCCTAATCCAGTTTCACAACCACTCTTGATTAAATCACCTCTCCAGGGAGATGATCTGATTACAGTTTCAAGCACACAGCTTTGAATAGGGATTATTCTGCCTTTATGAAATGGGATTTAGATTAAAACATGGCTTTTCTAGGGGCATACACCCTTTGAAGTCAGCACATGCTTCTCTTTGTTTTGGGGTTAATTTGTTGTTCTTTCTCTAGTTCCTCCAGGTGAGTAGGTAAGTCTGTGATTTTTATCTTTCTTCTTTTTTAATATAGGCATTTAAGGTGACAGATTTCCATCTCAGCATAGCCTTTGCGACGTCCAATAAGTTCTGGTTATGTTGTATGCTCATTTTCATTCATCTCCAGATATTTATGGATTTATCCTGCCTTCAGTAGGTTTCAGGGTTCGGGGTTTGCTGAATTTGTTTATTAGCTCAATTAGTTTTGCTGTCAATTTCTCAGGGTTTTCTCAGTGTAGGATCATGTCCTCTGCAAATAATGAAACTTTTATTTCCTCCTTTTCTATTTGGATGCCTTTTATTTCTTTCTCCTGTGTAATTGCTCCAGCTAGGACTCCTAATAGTGTTCAATAATAGTGCTGACAAAGGACAGCCTTGTCTCATCCCCAATCTCAAGGGAAATGCTTTCAGTTTGTCACCATTAAGTATGATGCTGGCTATGGCTTTTCATATATGCCCTTTATGATATTGAGAAAGTTTCTTTTGATGCCTAAGTTTTGAAGTGTTCTTATCAGGAAAGGCTGCATAAGATTTTGTTGACTGTTTTTCCAGCATCAATCTATATGATCATGTGATTTTTTTTTTCCCTTTCGACTTGTTAATGTGCTGGATTACAATGATTGATTTTTTTTATGTTGAACCACTCTTGCATTCCTGGTATGAATCCCAGTTGGTCATGATGTATAATTCTTTTAATGTGGCATTGGATACGATTTGCTATTATTTTGTTAAGAATTTTTGCATCTATGTTCATTAGGGAGATTGGTCTGTAGTTTTCTTTTCTTGTATCATCTTTATCCGATTTTGGTATTAGGGTGATGTTAGCTTCATGAAATGAAGTAGGCAGTGCTCTTTCTTCCTCTATATTCTGGAAGAGTTTGAACAGGATTGGTGTTGGTTCTTTTGGAAATGTTCGATAAAATTCTCCTGTGAAGTCATTTGGTACTAAAGCATTTGATGACTGATTGGATCTCTTTATTTGTAATTGGTTTGTTGAGATCTTCTATTTCTTCTCGAGCCAACACAGGTAATTCATGTGTTTCTAGGAATTTGTCCATTTCAGCTAAGTTGTCTAGTTTGTTGGCATATAGTTGTTCATAATATTCTCTTGATTTTCTAAAATTTATTCAAGATCTGTGGTAATGACCCTGCTCTCATTTCTGATCTTGTTTGTTTCTATCCTCTCTCTTTCTTTCTGTTAGTCTTGCTGGGAACTATGAATTTTATTGATCCCAAAGAACCACCTCTTAATTTCGTTGATTCTACTTTTTTTAAACTGTTCTCCAGTTTGTTTATTTCTGCCATATCTTTATTATTTTTCTTCTTTTATTAAATTTGGGGTTAGTTTTCTGTTATTTCCCTAAATTTTCCAGGTGAGCAGTTAAATCCTCAAATTTTGCTCGTTCTTGTTTTTAAATATAGGCATTTAGGGCAATAAATTTCCCTCTCAGCAATGCCTTTGCCACATCCTATAAGCTTTTTTTTTTTTATTAACGGAAAAAAAAAGAAATTAACACAACATTTAGAAATCATACCATTCTACATATGAAATCAGTAATTCTTAACATCATCACATAGATGCATGATCATCGTTTCTTAGTACATTTGCATTGGTTTAGAGGAACTAGCAACACAACAGAAAAAGATATAGAATGTTAATATAGAGAAAAGAAATAAAAGTAGTAATAATAGTAAAAACAAAAACAAAAACAAAAAACAAAAAACAAAACAAAAAAAAACCCTATAGCTCAGATGCAGCTTCATTCAGTGTTTTAACATGATTACTTTACAATTAGGTATTATTGTGCTGTCCGTTTTTGAGTTTTTGTATCTAGTCCTGTTGCACAGTCTGTATTCCTTCAGCTTCAATTACCCATTATCTTACCCTGTTTCTAACCCCTGCTGGACTCTGTTACCAATGACATATTTCAAGTTTATTCTCGAATGTCCGTTCACATCAGTGGGACCATACAGTATTTGTCCTTTAGTTTTTGGCTGGACTCACTCAGCATAATATTCTCTAGGTCCATTCATGTTATTACATGCTTCATAAGTTTATCTTGTCTTAAAGCTGCATAATATTCCATCGTATGTATATACCACAGTTTGTTTAGCCATTCTTCTGTTGATGGAGATTTTGGCTGTTTCCATCTCTTTGCAATTGTAAATAACGCTGCTATAAACATTGGTGTGCAAATGTCCGTTTGTGTCTTTGCCCTTAAGTCCTTTGAGTAGATACCTAGCAATGGTATTGCTGGGTCGTATGGCAATTCTATATTCAGCTTTTTGAGGAACCGCCAAACTGCCTTCCACAGTGGTTGCACCATTTGACATTCCCACCAACAGTGGATAAGTGTGCCTCTTTCTCCGCATCCTCTCCAGCACTTGTCATTTTCTGTTTTGTTGATAATGGCCATTCTGGTGGGTGTGAGATGATATCTCATTGTGGTTTTGATTTGCATTTCTCTAATGGCCAGGGACATTGAGCATCTCTTCATGTGCCTCTTGGCCATCCATATTTCCTCTTCTGGTAGGTGTCTGTTCAAGTCTTTTTCCCATTTTGTAATTGGGTTGGCTGTCTTTTTGTTGTTGAGTTGAACAATCTCTTTATAAATTCTGGATACTAGACCTTTATCTGATATATCATTTCCAAATATTATCTCCCATTGTGTAGGCTGTCTTTCTACTTTCTTGATGAAGTTCTTTGATGCACAAAAGTGTTTAATTTTGAGGAGCTGCCATTTATTTCTTTCTTTCTTCAGTGTTCTTGCTTTAGGTTTAAGGTCCATAAAACTGCCTCCAGTTGTAAGATCCATAAGATATCTCCCAACATTTTCCTCTATCTGTTTTATGGTCTTAGACCTAATGTTTAGATCTTTGATCCATTTTGAGTTAAATCTTGTATAGGGTGTGAGAGATGGGTCTTCTTTCATTCTTTTGCATATGGATATCCAGTTCTCTAGGCACCATTTATTGAAGAGACTGTTCTGTCCCAGGTGAGTTGCTTGACTGCCTTATCAAAGATCAAATGTCCATAGATGAGAGGGTCTATATCTGAGCACTCTATTCGATTCCATTGGTCGATATATCTATCTTTATGCCAATACCATGCTGTTTTGACCACTGTGGCTTCATAATATGCCTTAAAGTCAGGCAGCGCGAGACCTCCAGCTTCGTTTTTTTTCCTCAAGATGTTTTTAGCAATTCGGGGCACCCTGCCCTTCCAGATAAATTTGCCTATTGGTTTTTCTATTTCTGAAAAATAAGTTGTTGGGATTTTGATTGGTATTGCATTGAATCTGTAAATCAATTTAGGTAGGATTGACATCTTAACTATATTTAGTCTTCCAATCCATGAACACGGTATGCCCTTCCATCTATTTAGGTCTTCTGTGATTTCTTTTAGCAGTTTTTTGTAGTTTTCTTTATATAGGTTTTTTGTCTCTTTAGTTAAATTTATTCCTAGGTATTTTATTCTTTTAGTTGCAATTGTAAATGGGATTCGTTTCTTGATTTCCCCCTCAGCTTGTTCATTACTAGTGTATAGAAATGCTACAGATTTTTGAATGTTGATCTTGTAACCTGCTACTTTGCTGTACTCATTTATTAGCTCTAGTAGTTTTGTTGTGGATTTTTCCGGGTTTTCGACGTATAGTATCATATCGTCTGCAAACAGTGATAGTTTTACTTCTTCCTTTCCAATTTTGATGCCTTGTATTTCTTTTTCTTGTCTAATTGCTCTGGCTAGAACCTCCAACACAATGTCGAATAATAGTGGTGATAGTGGACATCCTTGTCTTGTTCCTGATCTTAGGGGGAAAGTTTTCAACTTTTCCCCATTGAGGATGATATTAGCTGTGGGTTTTTTATATATTCCCTCTATCATTTTAAGGAAGTTCCCTTGTATTCCTATCTTTTGAAGTGTTTTCAACAGGAAAGAATGTTGAATCTTGTCAAATGCCTTCTCTGCATCAATTGAGATGATCATGTGATTTTTCTGCTTTGATTTGTTGATATGGTGTATTACATTAATTGATTTTCTTATGTTGAACCATCCTTGCATACCTGGGATGAATCCTACTTGGTCATGATGTATAATTCTTTTAATGTGTTGTTGGATACGATTTGCTAGAATTTTATTGAGGATTTTTGCATCTATATTCATTAGAGATATTGGTCTGTAGTTTTCTTTTTTTGTAATATCTTTGCCTGGTTTTGGTATGAGGGTGATGTTGGCTTCATAGAATGAATTAGGCAGTTTTCCCTCCACTTCGATTTTTTTGAAGAGTTTGAGGAGAATTGGTACTAATTCTTTCTGGAACGTTTGGTAGAATTCACATGTGAAGCCATCTGGTCCTGGACTTTTCTTTTTAGGAAGCTTTTGAATGACTAATTCAATTTCTTTACTTGTGATTGGTTTGTTGAGGTCATCTATGTCTTCTTGAGTCAAAGTTGGTTGTTCATGCCTTTCCAGGAACCCGTCCATTTCATCTAAATTGTTGTATTTATTAGCGTAAAGTTGTTCATAGTATCCTGTTATTACCTCCTTTATTTCTGTGAGGTCAGTAGTTATGTCTCCTCTTCCATTTCTGATCTTATTTATTTGCATCCTCTCTCTTCTTCTTTTTGTCAATCTTGATAAGGGCCCATCAATCTTATTGATTTTCTCATAGAACCAACTTCTGGTCTTATTGATTTTCTCTACTGTTTTCATATTTTCAATTTCATTTATTTCTGCTCTGATCTTTGTTATTTCTTTCCTTTTGCTTGCTTTGGGATTAGTTTGCTGTTCTTTCTCCAGTTCTTCCAAGTGAACAGTTAATTCCAGCATTTTTGCCTTTTCTTCTTTTCTGATATAGGCATTTAGGGCAATAAATTTCCCTCTTAGCACTGCCTTTGCTGCATCCCATAAGTTTTGATATGTTGTGTTTTCATTTTCATTTGCCTCGAGGTATTTACTAATTTCTCTTGCAATTTCTTCTTTGACCCACTCGTTGTTTAAGAGTGTGTTGTTGAGCCTCCACGTATTTGTGAATTTTCTGGCATTCCGCCTATTATTGATTTCCAACTTCATTCCTTTATGATCCGAGAAAGTGTTGTGTATGATTTCAATCTTTTTAAATTTGTTAAGACTTGCTTTGTGACCCAGCATATGGTCTATCTTTGAGAATGATCCATGAGCACTTGAGAAAAAGGTGTATCCTGCTGTTGTGGGATGTAATGTCCTATAAATGTCTGTTAAGTCTAGCTCATTTATAGTAATATTCACATTCTCTATTTCTTTATTGATCCTCTGTCTAGATGTTCTGTCCATTGATGAGAGTGGGGAATTGAAGTCTCCAACTATTAGGGTATTTGTGTCTATTTCCCTTTTCAGTGTTTGCAGTGCATTCCTCACGTATTTTGGGGCATTCTGGTTCGGTGCGTAAATATTTATGATTGTTATGTCTTCTTGTTTAATTGTTCCTTTTATTAGTATATAGTGTCCTTCTTTGTCTCTTTTAACTGTTTTACATTTGAAGTCTAACTTGTTGGATATTAGTATAGCCACTCCTGCTCTTTTCTGGTTGTCATTTGCATGAAATATCTTTTCCCAACCTTTCACTTTCAACCTATGCTTATCTTTGGGTCTAAGATGTGTTTCCTGTAGACAGCATATAGAAGGATCCTGTTTTTTAATCCATTCTGCCAATCTATGTCTTTTGATTGGGGAATTCAGTCCATTAACATTTAGTGTTATTACTGTTTGGATAATATTTTCCTCTACCATTTTGCCTTTTGTATTATATATATCATATCTGACTTTCCTTCTTTCTACACTCTTCTCCATGCTTCTCTCTTCTGTCTTTTTGTATCTGACTCTAGTGCTCCCTTTAGTATTTCTTGCAGAGCTGGTCTCTTGGTCACAACTTCTCTCAGTGACTTTTTTTTTTTTTTTTTTTTTTTTTTTTAAAGGGAAACATTTTTAAACATTTTCTTGTTTTATTATATTTTGTTTGTTTGTTTGTTTTTTACATGGGCTGGGGCCGGGAATCGAACCGGGGTCCTCCGGCACGGCAGGCAAGCACTCTTGCCCGCTGAGCCACCGCGGCCCGCCCCTCTCTCAGTGACTTTTTGTCTGAGAATGTTTTAATTTCTCCCTCATTTTTGAAGGACAATTTTGCTGGATATAGGAGTCTTGGTTGACAGTTTTTCTCTTTTAGTAATTTAAATATATCATCCCACTGTCTTCTAGCCTCCATGGTTTCTGCTGAGAAATCTACACATAATCTTATTGGGTTTCCCTTGTATGTGATGGATTGTTTTTCTCTTGCTGCTTTCAAGATCCTCTCTTTCTCTTTGACCTCTGACATTCTAACTGGTAAGTGTCTTGGAGAACGCCTATTTGGGTCTAATCTCTTTGGGGTGCGCTGCACTTCTTGGATCTGTAATTTTAGGTCTTTCATAAGAGTTGGGAAATTTTCAGTGAAAATTTCTTCCATTAGTTTTTCTCCTCCTTTCCCCTTCTCTTCTCCTTCTGGGACACCCACAACACATATATTTGTGTGCTTCATATTGTCCTTGAGTTCCCTGATACCCTGTTCAAATTTTTCCATTCTTTTCCCGATAGTTTCTGTTTGTTTTTGGAATTCAGATGTTCCATCCTCCAAATCACTAATTCTATCTTCTGTCTCTTTGAATCTATCATTGTAGGTATCCATTGTTTTTTCTATCTTTTCTACTTTGTCCTTCACTTCCATAAGTTCTGTGATTTCCTTTTTCAGTTTTTCTCTTTCTTCTTTTTGTTCAGCCCATGTCTTCTTCATGTCCTCCCTCAATTTATCGATTTCGTTTTTGAAGAGGTTTTCCATTTCTGTTCATATATTTAGCATTAGTTGTCTCAGCTCCTGTATCTCATTTGAACTATTGGTTTGTTCCTTTGATTGGGCCATATTTTCAATTATTTGAGCGTGATCCATTATCTTCTGTTGGCGTCTGCGCATTTAGACAGATTTCCCTGGGTATTGGATCCAAAGGTTTGGAAGATTTTTCTGTGAAATCTCTGGGTTCTGTTTTACTTATCCTGCCCAGTAGGTGGCGCTCGTGGCACACGTTTGTCTGCGGATCCCACCAGTAAAAGGTGCTGTGGGACCTTAAACTTTGGAAAACTCTCGCCGTCCGGGGGGTTCGCTAGCCGAAGCGGCTTGAGCCGGCCCGGGGTCCGAATGCAGGGAGGGTTGCTGGTCGCCGCAGCCCGGAAAAGAGCCCGTCCGAATTTCCTAGTCAGCCCTGGGCGACAAGCATGGCAGGAGGACGCCAGCGGCAGCAGCCCCCCCGAGAGAGTGCACATTCCCCGGGAGTCACGGGTTTGGAAGGGGCCTCCCCCACCCATCCCCGTTCTCCGCGGCCTGGGGATTTCCGATCCAATTCTCTCAGTTGGTCTGGGGGGCTGCGCGTGGTGTGGGCGCCAGCCGCCTTGGTTTCAGGGGACCGCCTCTCCAATTCTCCCAGCTGGCCTGGGAAGGGGGAAGGGAGTAACTCCGGCCGCTTGCCGCCCCGCCCGGTGAGGCCTGCGCGCCTCAGCGATCTCACCCGAGCTGCTTCTCTCAGCCAGCCAGCCATTCCAGGATGGGGTACGCTGTCTTTTTTATCTCTGTTGTGGTTTTGGGCGCTTTCTGTATCATTTCTACTCCCCTAGTAGCTGTCCTGGAGAAGAAACTAAGATCCGCGCATCTTACTAAGCCGCCATCTTCCAGGAAGTCCAACAATGGATTTTTAATGTAGATAAAACAGCCTAGTATTTGAAGTAAATGTCAACTAGGACTTTCATAGCTGCAGAGGAGAAGTCAATGCCCAGCTTGCTTCAAAGTGTCAAAGGACAGAATGACTCTCTTTCTAGAGGCTAATGCAGTTTGTGACTTAAAGTTGAAGCCAGTGCTCATTTATCATTCCAAAATGATAAATGATCAGGGCCCTTAAGAATTATGCTCAATCTGTTCTGTCTTTGCTCTATAAAGGAGCAACAAATCCTGAATGACAGCACATCCATTTACAATATAGTTTACTGAATATTTTAAGCCCACTGTTGAGACCTACCGCTCAGAAAAAAAGAGTACTTTCAAAGTATTACTGCTCATTCACAATGTACCTGGTCACCTAAGAATTCAGATGGAGATGTCCATTGAGATTAATATTGTTTTCATGCCTGCTAACACAACATCCAATCTATAGCCCATGGGTCAAGGAGTCATTTTGATATTTAAATCTTGTTTTTTAAGACATGTATTTCATAAGGCTATAGTGCCCATAGTGATTCCTCTGAAAGATCAGGGCAAAGTCAATTGAAAATGCTGGAAAGAATTCAGCATTCTAGATGCCAGTAAGAACCCTTGTGACTCATGGGAGGAGGTTAAAACATCAACATTAACAAGAGTTTGGAAGAAGTTGATTACAACCTTGAGGGGTGCAAGACTTCAGGGGAGGAAGTAGTTGCAGCTGTAGTGGAAATTGCACGAGAACTAGAATTAGAAATGGAGTCTAAAGATGTGACTGCATTGCTGCAATCTCCTGATAAAACCTACGAGAACATTCACAGTTCTGACTGCTGTTCAAATGATATTCAAGTTAGTGTTTAATATTTGGAATTGAAGAACTTTGCTATCTGAATTTAAACATTTGTTCCTTGTTGCATTAATTTTAAATGGTTTATGAAATTTACTGCCCACACACAGGTTTTGCAATGATTATTTGGATATTTATTTACATATGCCTGTGGTTAAGCTAACTAAGCTGTCCAGTTTTGGTGGTTCTAAGTATATTGCTTTATGTTTTAAACAAAAATATTTTTTAAAAACCTGAATGAATGAGGAGTTGCTTTTTATGGAGGAGCAAAGTAAGTTATTTCTTGAGATGGAATTTCCTCTTGGTGAAGATGCTGTGAACATTGTTGAAGTGACAACAAAGGATTTAGAATATTACATAAAGTTAATTGATAAAGCAGCAGCACAGTTTGAGAGGACTGACTTTAATACTGAAAGAAGTTCTACTCTGGGTAAAATGTTATCCAACAGCATCACATGTTACAGAGAAATCTTTTGTGAAAGGAAGAGGGAATCAACGAACAAACTTCATTGTTGTCTTATTTTAAGAAATTGCCACATTCACCCCAACCTCCAGCAATCCCCCGCCCCATGAGTCACCAGCCATCAACATCAAGGTAAGGTCCTCCACCAGCAAACAGATTACAACCCGTTGCAGGGTTAGATGAGGCTTAGCACTTTCTAGCAGTAAAGATTTTTGGTTTGTTTTGCACATGGTACTCTTCATTGAGATGCTCAGTGGAGACATCTATAAACTGAACACGTTTATTATATAAAAAGGCACTTTTTATAAGGCACTTTATAAGCACTTTTATTATATAATAATATAATAATATAAGTGCTTATATTTTATAAGCACTTTTATTATATAAAAAGGCACTTTATAAGGCACTTTTATTATATAAAGAGGGGGGTGAGAGTTCCATTCACTCCTTTGTGACCACAACTGGGGTGTGAATTCGGAGATTTTAGGCATATGTACTTTTTATATATCTTCATGATCCATTTCCTTTAAAAAAAAAAAGAATGCCTTTTTTGATACAACGTTGAGTATCAAAGGGACAAGGAAGTAAACTTCAGCTACTCGGATGGGAAGCACTTCAAAGTGGCAAAGCTAAACAACTTTAATCCACTTTATCCTAATGTACCATGGTGCTCTTAAACTCCTTTGTCTTTCTCTTTCATAATGGTGGTCTCAGTTGAAATCTTACACTTATTAGTGTGACTGGTCGGCTAACAGCTGTGTGGCCCCTGGAATCCTGAGAGTGGGAGCTGTGTCTGTGTGGGCTCCATTCTTCCCCAGCATGCAGGGCAGCGTTCCTGGTGCCACCAGGTACTCAATGAATGACACTCATCGAGCAAATCAGCTTCTGGTCTGCCTGAAAATGAGGGTGGGGGAGAGGGGAGAGAATGTGGGGGAGAGGGGAGAGGAGAGAGAGGGTGGGGGAAAGGGGAGAGGGGAGAGAGGGTGGGGAGAGGGGAGGAGGTGGGGGAGAGGGGAGAGGAGAGAGAGGGTGTGGGAGAAGGGAGAGGGGAGAGAGGGTGGGGGAGAGGGGAGAGGGGAGAGGGGGTGGGGGAGAAGGGAGAGGGGAGAGAGGGTGGGGAGAGGGGAGGAGGTGGGGGAGAGGGGAGAGGAGAGAGAGGGTGTGGGAGAAGGGAGAGGGGAGAGAGGGTGGGGGAGAGGGGAGAGAGAGTGGGGGAGAGGGGAGAGAGGGTGGGGGGGATGTGAGGGGGTGGGGGAGAGGGAGAGAGGATGGCAGAGAGGGGAGAGGGGAGAGAGGGTGGGGGAGAGGGGAGAGGAGAGAGGAGAGAGAGGGTGGGGGAGAGGGGAGAGGGGAGAGAGGGTGGGGGAGAGGGGAGAGGGGGAGAGGGGGTGGGGGAGAGGGGGAGGGAGAAGGGAGAGGGGTGGGGGAGAGGGGAGAGGGGGAGGGGAGAGGAGAGGGGAGAGGGGAGAAGAGGGTGGGGAGAGGGGGAGAGGGAGAGAGGGGGTGGGGGAGAGGAGAGAGGGGAGAGAGGGTGGGGGAGAGGGGAGAGGGGAGAGGGGGTGGGGGAGAGGAGAGAGGGGAGAGAGGGTGGAGGAGAGGGGCTAGAGGATGGGGGAGAGGGAGAGAGGTTGAGGGAGAGGGGAGAGAGGCTGGGGAGAGAGAGGGGAGAGAGGGTGGGGGAGGGGGAGAGAGGGTGGGGGAAGGGGAGAGAGGGTGGAGGAAAGGGGGAGAGGGAGAGGGGAGAGAGGATGGGGGAGAGGGGAGAAGGGGAGAGAGGGTGGGGGAGAGGGGAGAGAGGGTGGGGGAGAGGGGGGAGAGAGGGTGGGGGATAGGGGAGAGGGTGGAGGAGAGGGGAGAGGGGGATAGGGTGCGGGAGAGGAGAGAGAGGGTGGGGGGAGAGAGGGTAGAGGAGAAGGGAGAGAGGGTGGGGGAGAGGGGAGAGGGTGGAGGAGAGGGGTGAGAGGATGGGGAGAGGGGAGAGAGGGTGGGGGGAGGGGAGAGGGGAGAGGGGAGAGAGGGGAAAGAGGGTGGGAGAGAGGGGAAAGAGGGTGGGAGAGAGGGGAAAGAGGGTGGGGGAGAGGGGAAAGAGGGTGGGGGAGAGGGGGAGAGGGTGGGGGAGAGGGGGAGGGGTGGGGAGAGGAGAGAGGGTGGGGGAGAGGGAGAGGGGTGGGGGAGAGGGGAGAGGGGTGGGAGAGAGGGGAGAGGGGTGGGAGAGAGGGGAGAGGGGTGGGAGAGAGGGGAGAGAGGAGAGAGGGTGGGAGAGAGGGGAGAGGGGTGGGAGAGAGGGGAGAGAGGAGAGAGGGTGGGGGAGAGGGGAGAGGGGGAGAGAGAGGAGAGAGGGTGGGGGAGAGGGGAGAGGGGGAGAGAGAGGGGAGAGGGGAGAGTGTGTGGGGGAGAGGGCACAGGGAGAGAGGTTGGGGGAGAGGAGAGAGAGGGTGGGGAGAGAGGGGAGAGAGGGTGGGGGAGAGGGGAGAGGGGAGAGAGGGTGGGGGAGAGGGGAGAGGGGAGAGAGGGGAAAGAGGGTGGGAGAGAGGGGAGAGGGGAGAGAGGGTAGGGGAGAGGAGAGAGGGGGAGAAGGTGGGGGAGAGGGGAGAGAGGGTGGGGGAGAGGGGAGAGGGGTGGGAGAGAGGGGAGAGGGGTGGGGGAGAGGGGAGAGGGGAGAGAGGGAGAGGGTGGGGGAGAGGGGAGAGGGGGAGAGAGAGAGGAGAGAGGGTGAGGGAGAGGGGAGAGGGGGAGAGGGGGAGAGAGGGGAGAGAGTATGGGGGAGAGGGCACAGGGAGAGAGGGTGGGGGAGAGGGGAGAGAGGGTGGGGGAGAAGGGAGAGGGGAGAGAGGGTGGGGGAGAGGAGAGAGAGGGTGGGGGAGAGGGGAGAGAGGGTGGGGGAGAGGGAGAGAGGGTGGGGGAGAGGAGAGAGAGGGTGGGTGAGAGGGGAGAGGGAGAGAGGTTAGGGGAGAGGGGAGAGGAGAGAGGGTGGGAGAGGGGGAGAGAGAGGGTGGGGGAGAGGGAGAGGGGAGAGGGGAGGGGAGAGAGGGTGGGGGAGAGGGGAGATGGGAGAGAGGGTGGGGGAGAGAGGGTGGGGGAGAGGGGAGAGGGGGAGGAGAGAGGGTGGGGGAGAGGGGACGAGGGTGGCCGAGAGGGGAGGTGTTGACTTCTGTGGGGTGTCCAGATATCAGAAGTCTTTACGATGAAGAAAATTGATTAATAAAAACCCTCTCGCCCAGCCTCGGGGGCCTGCCCTGCTTGCAGTGCCAGCTTTTGCTTTGGGGCCTGAGCAGGAGGACGATCCCGCCAGATCCTCTTTCCTGGGCGGATTCTGGGAGGTGGGAGAGGCCGAGTGCAGGAATCCAAAGGCCCGCAGCCAGGCACAGGCATCTGGGCGTCTGCGGGCCTTGGTCGGGCCAGGTGGAGTTGAAGGAGTGTGGCGGTCACAGCTGTCTCCAGGGAGGACGGGGCGGGGTCGTCACCCCTCCATCTATGGTGGCAGGAGGCGGGCGCTCACAGGCAGCTCTGGCCTCAGTCCCCTGCTTCAGCATCCTCCAGCTGCTCTTTGAAGGGGTTCTCATCCTCCATTGGCTTCAGCTTTGTACTCAGGCTTAGCTTCTGCTGATTCTACTCCTGCAGGAGCTCCTGGGTGCCCTGCAGCTGGGACTCCAAAGAGGAGAAGACCTTGGAACTTGCTGAACTGGTTGAGACCTGTGACATTGTCCAGATCATTCTGCAGTTTGGTTAACATTGTCGGCCAGCTCCGTGTATGTTCTCACCCTTCACTGAACTTGGCCTGCAGCTTGTACCACTGGGCCTCTGCTTTCTTCCACCTGTGCTCCGAGTCACCTTTGCTCTGCAGTAGGACCTTCACTTCCCTGGCCAGTTCTCATCTCATCCTCCAGGACCTGCTTTGCCTTCTCCAGGTTGGCTTTCACCTGCTTCATCTGCTCCAACTGCTCGGCCAGCTCCTCCATGGCCTGGGAGTGCTTGTGTCTCATCTCCTGGATCTGGGCTTCAAAGGTCTTGGCCTTGTGCTCCAGGGTCTTCTTCAGGACGTTTACTTCCTGTTCTCCTTTGAACCTGAGCTCCTGCTGGGCAGCTGTGGAATCCAGCATGTCCTCCAATTCTGTTTTCAGAGCCTCTAGCTCTTCCCTGAAATCCCGTTTCTGCTTCTCAGCTTTAGTCCTCAAAGCACCCTCAGTCTCCATGTTTTCCTAGAGTTCAGAAATCTGAGATTATGGCTCCCAAATCTTCTTTAGGGCCATGTTCTTCTCAGTGGCTTCTTCCACTCTGTCCAGGGCAGCCTGGAGCTCCTCCTCTTTCTTGTCCAGTTGCATCTTAACTTCGGCGATCTGAGCCTGCAGGTTAATGATCTGGTTGTTGAAGTCTGTGGGTCTCCCTCCAGCTTCTGGCAGGTCTTCTCCAGCTCCTGGTGCTGCTTCTCCTCCCTTTGGAGGCACTCTTCCAGGTCAGTGATCATGGCCTCATGTTTGTTCTTGAGCTTGACAAGGCTCTTGGACTTCTCCTCTTCCATGAGGTTGGTGGT
Source organism: Tamandua tetradactyla (assembly GCF_023851605.1). Classification (NCBI taxonomy): domain Eukaryota; kingdom Metazoa; phylum Chordata; class Mammalia; order Pilosa; family Myrmecophagidae; genus Tamandua; species Tamandua tetradactyla. The sequence continues at coordinate 57,332,241 of NC_135349.1, forward strand.
GGCTATTCTGTCTTCCATCAGTTTCTTCTCCTTGACGAGTTTGCAGTTCTGGTCCTCCATAATGATTTGGTCTTCCTCCAGCTTCTTCAACTTCACCTCTGTGGTGACCTTCTTGAGCTGCAGCTTCTGGTGGGCACTCTCCTCATCCAATTCCTGGATGTTCTGCTGCATTTTCTTCTCTGTCTGCAGGTACTGGCAGCGCTCCTCCTCCTCCTCCACTCTGGCCTTGATGTCATGGCAGATATCCTCCAGCTTCTGCTTTTTGGCAGTCAACTGGGCCTGTAGCTCCTGAGCCTCAGCATACAGTTCTGTTTCTGCCTGGAGCTGCTCCTGCAGCTGCAACTTCTCTGCCATGAACTGGGACTGCAGCGTCTCCATCTCAATGAGTCTGTTCTCCACATCTCTCGGACCTTCACCAGTTTCTTCCTTGGCCATCATCTCCTTGTCCTGTCAGCTTACTTGCAGCAGCAGCAGCTTGACCTTGGTGAATAGCCGCCACCACTGCCAGCTCTGCAGCTTGAGATAGGTGGTGCAGTTCCTCTGAAGGACTTTCATGGCTGTCAGCTGCTTTTGCTACTTGGCAATGGCCTTTCTGGCCAGGTAGCCCCTGCAGCAGGCCTGGAACCCTATGATGATATCTGTGATCTCCAGGTCCCATTACTCCTCCAGGCGAGCCAGCATACCAGCCCAGAAGAAGACTTTGCTCTGGCCAATAAGTACAGGTTGCTGTCCAGCTCCAAGGTCTTGATCATGAACACACATGCCTGCTTCCCGTCCATGAAGCCCTTCGGAATGGAATTTGGTATCAAGATCTCATATCTATGCCAGAACTCCTGGTAAACCACCCTGATGGAAAAGCCATGGCGGTAGATCTGGATGCCCTCTGAGCACCCTGTTGGAGTGGAGCTGGTCCAACACCATGTTGGGGTCCAGTTTTCTGGCCTCCTTCTTGTGGTTGGGGATGATGCAGTGGATGAAGTTAGAGTTGGTATTCCTTGATGTGGCCATCAGCTTGGCCAGCTTCTCCTTGTAGAGCTGCCCCACAGTGCAGAACATGCTCTTCTGGGACTTGAAATCTCTGGGCAGTGCTGTCTCTGACATGCCGGCCACCTGCTCCAGCCCCATGATGCAGTCCACATCTTTCCACAGCTCGGACACGAACTTGTCAGAGGACTGGTGGAGCAGCGTAGCAATGTTGTTATTCAAGGGGTTCATGTCTTCATCAACCACTTGTTGGCCTTGTAGTCCACCTTGCCAGCATAGTGGATGATGCAGAAATCTGCTTTGTCTTTCAGCTGCTTAGGCTTCCAGAGCTTGGGGTGAGTGCCCTGCTCCTGCACCACCTTCTCCATGTGGCTCTTGTTGGTGGCTTTGAGGAACTAGCACTCCTCATCCAGTAGGGCCAGGATACCTGGGGGTGGGGGGGGGCTGCTGGCTTCTCAATGAGGTTGATGCAGGGCTGCAGGTCGAGGCCAAAGTTGATGAAATTCCACTAGATGCCCTTGTACTGGTAGTCCTCCTGCTCCAGGATGAACATGGTATGGTTGAAGAACTGCTGCAGCTTCTCGTTGGTATAGCTGATGCACAGCTGTTTAAAGGAGTTGAGGTGAAAGATCTCAAAGCTGACAATGTCCAGGATTCTGATGAACGAGGCACCCTGCCACTTGGTCTTGTCCAGGGCCTTACTGATGTGCAGAACCAGCCAGCAGAACATTTGCTCTTAAGTGACCTTTGCAAGGCTTCAATGGCAAAATCAGCCTGCCCTTTAGTCTGTACCTTCTGGATATAATCCAGGCCCACCTTGATGCACAGGGTGAGAATTTCTTTGGTGAAATCAGTCACATTGATACCAAGAGGTGGGACTTTCTGGTCAGCTGTGCTGTTGGACATGGACGCCTGGTCAGTGTTGCACTCCTTCTTCCCTCTTTCTCTCCGTCTCTCCCTCCCTTCCTTCCTTTCTTCTCTCCTTCTCTCTCTCTTTTCTCTTTCTTTCATTTTTTTTTTATTAATTAAAAAAATTAACTTGATTTCCCCCTCAGCTTGTTCATTGCTAGTGTACAGAAATGCTACAGATTTTTGAAGGTTGATCTTGTAACTGCTACTTTGCTGTACTCATTTATTAGCTCTAGTAGTTGTGGATTTTTCCAGGTTTTCGATGTATAGTATCATATCGTCTGCAAACAGTGATAGTTTTACTTCTTCCTTTCCAATTTTGATGCCTTGTATTTCTTTCTCTTGTCTAATTGCTCTGGCTAGAACCTCCAACACGATGTTGAATAATAGTGGTGATAATGGATATCCTTGTCTTGTTCCTGATCTTAGGGGGAAAGTTTTCAATTTTTCCCCATTGAGGATGATATTAGCTGTGGGTTTTTCATATATTCCCTCTATCATTTTAAGGAAGTTCCCTTGTATTCCTATCCTTTGAAGTGTTTTCAGCAGGAAAGGATGTTGAATCTTGTCAAATGCCTTCTCTGCATCAATTGAGATGATCATGTGATTTTTCTGCTTTGATTTGTTGATATGGCGTATTACATTAATTGATTTTCTTATGTTGAACCATCCTTGCATACCTGGGATGAATCCTACTTGGTCATGATGTATAATTCTTTTAATGTGTTGCTGGATTCGATTTGCTAGAATTTTGTTGAGGATTTTTGCATCTATATTCATTAGAGAGGTTGGTCTGCAGTTTTTTTTTTTGTAATATCTTTGCCTGGTTTTGGTATGAGGGTGATGCTGGCTTCATAGAATGAATTAGGTAGCTTTCCTCCACTTTGATTTTTTTGAAGAGTTTGAGCAGAGTTGGTACTAATTCTTTCTGGAATGTTTGGTAGAATTCACATGTGAAGCCGTCTGGTCCTGGACTTTTCTTTTTGGGAAGCTTTTGAATGACTGATTCAATTTCTTTACTTGTGATTGGTTTGTTGAGGTCATCTATTTCTTCTTGAGTCAAAGTTGGTTGTTCATGCCTTTCTAGGAACTTGTCCATTTCATCTACATTGTTGTATTTATTAGCGTAAAGTTGTTCATAGTATCTGTTATTACCTCCTTTATTTCTGTGAGGTCAGTGGTTATGTCTCCTCTTCCATTTCTGATCTTATTTATTTGCATCCTCTCTTCTTTTTTTGTCAATCTTGCTAAGGGCCCATCAATCTTATTGATTTTCTCATAGAACCAACTTCTGGTCTTATTGATTTTCTCTATTGTTTTCATGTTCTCAATTTCATTTATTTCTGCTCTAATCTTTGTTATTTCTTTCCTTTTGCTTGCTTTGGGGTTAATTTGCTGTTCTTTCTCCAGTTCTTCCAAGTGGACAGTTAATTCCTGAATTTTTGCCTTTTCTTCTTTTCTGATATAGGCATTTAGGGCAATAAATTTCCCTCTTAGCACTGCCTTTGCTGCGTCCCATAGGTTTTGATATGTTGTGTTTTCATTTTCATTCGCTTCAAGATATTTACTAATTTCTCTTGTAATTTCTTCCTTGACCCACTCATTGTTTAAGAGTGTGTTGTTGAGCCTCCACGTATTTGTGAATTTTCTGGCACTCTGCCTATTATTGATTTCCAACTTCATTTCTTTATGGTCTGAGAAATTGTTGTGTATGATTTCAATCTTTTTAAATTTGTTGAGACTTGCTTTGTGACCCAGCATATGGTCTATCTTTGAGAATGATCCATGAGCACTTGAGAAAAAGGTGTATCCTGCTGTTGTGGGGTGTTATGTCCTATAAATGTCTGTTAAATCTAGCTCATTTATTATAATATTCAAATTCTCTGTTTCTATATTGATCCTCTGTCTAGATGTTCTGTCCATTGATGAGAGTGGCGAATTGAAGTCTCCAACTATTATGGTAGATGTGTCTATTTCCCTTTTCAGTGATTGCAGTGTATTCCTCACGTATTTTGGGGCATTCTGATTCGGTGCATAAATATTTATGATTGTTATGTCTTCTTGTTTAATTGTTCCTTTTATTAGTAGATAGTGTCCTTCTTTATCTCTCATTTTTTCTCTTTTTTCTTTCTTTTTTCTCTTTTTTATTTTTTCTTCTTTCTTTTTCTTTCTTTCTTTGTCTCTTTTAACTGTTTTACATTTGAAGTTTAATTTGTTGCATATTAGTATAGCTACTCTTGCTCTTTTCTGATTGTTATTTGCATGAAATATCTTTTCACAACCTTTCACTTTCAACCTATGTTTATCTTTGGGTCTAAGATGTGTTTCCTGTAGACAGCATATAGAAGGATCCTGTTTTTTAATCCATTCTGCCAGTCTATGTCTTTTGATTTGGGAATTCAGTCCATTAACATTTAGTGTTATTACTGTTTGGGTAATATTTTCCTCTACCATTTTGCCTTTTGTATTATATATATCATATCTGATTTTCCTTCTTTCTACACTCTTCTCCATACCTCTCTCTTCTGTCTTTTGTATCTGACTCTAGTGCTCCCTTTAGTATTTCTTGCAGAGCTGGTCTCTTGGTCACAAATTCTCTCAGTGACTTTTTGTCTGAAATGTTTTAATTTCCCTCATTTTTGAAGGACAGTTTTGCTGGATATAGAAGTCTTGGTTGGCAGTTTTTCTCTTTTAGTAATTTAAATATATCATCCATTGTCTTCTAGCTTCCATGGTTTCTGTTGAGAAATCTACACATAGTCTTATTGGGTTTCCCTTGTATGTGATGGATTGTTTTTCTCTTGCTGCTTTCAAGATCCTCTCTTTCTCTTTGACCTCTGACATTCTAACTAGTAAGTGTCTTGGAGAATGCCTATTTAGGTCTATTCTCTTTGGGGTGCGCTGCACTTCTTGGATCTGTAATTTTAGGTCTTTCATAAGAGTTGGGAAGTTTTCAGTGATAATTTCTTCCATTAGTTTTTCTCTTCCTTTTCCCTTCTCTTCTCCTTCTGGGACATCCACAACATGTATATTTGTGTGCTTCATTTATCATTCAATTCCCTGAGCCCCTGCTCAAATTTTTCCATTCTTTTCCCTATAGTTTCTGTTTCTTTTTGGATTTCAGATGTTCCATCCTCCAGTTCACTAATTCTATCCTCTGTCTCTTGAAATCTACCATTGTAGGTTTCCATTGTTTTTTCATCTCTTCTACTGTGTTTTTCAATCCCATAAGTTCTGTGATTTTTTTTTCAGAATTTCCATTTCTTCTTTTTGTTACTTCCATGCCTTCTTAATGTCCTCCCTCAATTTATCGATTTGGTTTTTGAAGAGGTTTTCCATTTCTGTTCATATATTCAGAATTAGTTGTCTCAGTTCCTGTATCTCATTTGAGCTATTGGTTTGTTCCTTTGACTGGGCCATATCTTCAATTTTCCTGGTGTGATTTGTTATTTTTTGCTGGTGTCTGGGCATTTAATCAGATTTCCCTGAGTGTGGTACCCAGCAGGTTGAAAGACTTTCCTGTGAAGTCTCTGGGCTCTGTTTTTCTTATCCTGCCCAGTATGTGGTGCTTGTCTGTATGCGGGTCCCACCAGCAAAAGATGTTGTGGCTCCTTTAACTTTGGAAGACTCTCGCTGCTGGGTATGTGGTGGAGACAGAGGAAAGGTTGTAGGTTGGTTTTAATGGCTTCAAATTGTGAAGTCCTGGGATCTGAATTCCTTGAGAGAAGGATTCTACCTGAGTTGCGTTTCACCCCTCCTGCGGGGAAGGTTCAGGTGGTAGAGAGCCTTAAAAGCAGCCTGTTTCTGTTCAGGGCAGTTGTAACCTATGTAATCCAGCACTGAGCCCAGAGGCAACGAAGAGCCACAGAAGGCTGTTTCACCCCTTTCCTCTTTTTCAGTTAGCCCAATCGGCGACTTCCGCTTGAGCAGTTTCGCCTGAGCTGAGGGCCTATTTTTAGTAGTCAGAAGTTTCTCCTTAATGCCACTATTGGTGTTAGGTTGGGCTCAGTCTCTACTACTGTTGGAGGCTCTTTTCTTTCCCTCCGGGAAGTCGCCTGTGGAGGGTCGCCAGCTGCCGCGGCTTGGGGAACCACTGTTCCGATGCTCCCAGCCGGCCCGGGAAGCCGCGTGTGTGGAAGGGGCTGTGGTCGCCAGCCACCGCGGCTTGGGGGACCGCTGTTCTGAGGCTACCAGCCGGCCCAGGAAGCCGCGCATAGGGGAGGGTCGCAGGCCGCCATGGCTTGGGGAACCGCCGATCCAAAGCGCCCAGCCTGCCCGGGAAGCTGCGTGTGTGGAAGGGGCTCCGGTCGCCGCGGCTTGGGGAACCCAATCCAAAGCTCCCAGCCTGCCCTGCCGGAAGGAGGGAGGGAGGGCTCTGCGCCAGCCGCCTCAGCCCGGGGAAGTGCGCGCCGCTTGGGGACCTCACCGCAGCGGAGTCTCTTAGCCGGTCCAGCCATTCTGGAATGGGGTACGCTGTGTGTCTGGTCTTTGTCATGGCTCTGGGAGCTGTTCTGTACTGTTTCTAGTTCTTTAGTAGTTGTTCTGGAGGAGGAACTAAGACCCACGTGCCTTACTAAGCCGCCATCTTCTCCGGAAGTCTTTTTTCTTTCATTCTTTCTTTCTTATTTCTTAAACATAACAACATACAAACATGAACATTCTTACCATATGATCATTCCATTCTTGATATATAATCAATAATTTACAATATCATCACATAGTTGTATATTCATCATCATCACTATCATTTCTTAGGACATTTGCACCAATTCGAAAAAATAAAAAGAAAATGGAAAAAAATTCATGCATACTATACCCCTTACCCCTCCCTTTCATTGATCACTAGCATTTCAATCTACTAAATTTATTTTAACTTTTTCCCTCTATTGTTTATTATTTTTTATTTTTTTAATTAAAAAAATTAACTAACACAACATTTAGAAATCATTCTGTTCATCTATTTTTATTCCATATGTTCTACTTGTCTGTTGACAAGGTAGATAAAAGGAGCATAAGACACAAGGTTTTCACAATCACACAGTCACACTGTGATAACTATATCATTATACAGTCATCATCAAGGAACATGGCTACTGGAACACAGCTCTACATTTTCAGGCAGTTCCTCCAGCCTCTCCAATATACCTTAATTAAAAGGTGATATCTATATAATCCATAAGAATAACCTCCAGGATAACCTCTCGACTCTGGTTGGAATCTCTCAGCCATTGTCACTTTGTCTCATTTCACTCTTACCCCTTTTGGTCGAGAGGATTTTCTCTATCCCTTGATGCTGGGTCTCTGCTCATTCTAGGGTTTCTCTCAATCCCTTGATGCTGAGTCCGAGTTCCTTCTCAGATTTCTGTCCCACGTTGCCAGGAAGGTCCACACCCCTGGAAGTCATGTCCCCTGTAGAGGGGGGGGTGGTGAGTTTGCTTGTTGTGTTGGCTGGTGAGAGAGGCCACATCTGAGCAACAAAAGAGGTTTTCTTGAGGGTGACTCTTAGGCCTAATTTTAAGTAGGCTTGACCTATCCTTTGTGGGGTTAAGTTTCATATGAACAAACCCCAAGACTGGGGGCTCAGCCTATAGCTTTGGTTGTCCACACTGCTTGTTCTACTTAATAATGTATTTTGATTAACAGAAGTTCTTACTGTAAAATCCAATTTATCCATTTTTATTTAATGGTTAGTGATTTTTGGATTCTGTTTAAGAAATGTTTGCTAACTCTAAGATCATGAGATATTCTCTTGTGTATTCTTCTAAAAGCTTAGCTGTTTAGGTTGATGATTCACCTAAAATTAATTTTTGTGCATAGTGTTAGGGATCAAGGCTCATTTTTTTCTTCTATCTCCATTTATTGAAAAAATCATCCTTTCCCCAAATTGGAAAGGAATAAGTAAAACTTTTATTTTTAGATAACATGATAGTATATAAAAAAAATCCTTAAAAAATCCACATCAAAGCAACTAGAACTAATAAAAGAATTCAGCAAAGTGGCAATATACAAAATTAACCCCAGAAATCAGGAGTGTTTCTATACCCTAGTAATAAACAATCTGAAGCAAAAATTAGAAGAAAAAAAGACCCTCCATTTACAAAAGCAACTAAGAGAACCAAACATCTAAAACAACTGAATTAAACTGAGCATTCAAATATCAACCCTCATATTTATGGCCTACTGAGTTCTTTCTTTCTTTTTTTTTTTTGTATGCTGTATGGTGAGGTCACATTTCATTCTTTTTCCATGTGAGTATCCCATTATTGCAGCACCATTTGTTGAATTTTTTGTTGGTTTTGTTTGGGAAGTGCATGGGCGGGAATCAAACCTGGGTCTCCTGCATGGCAGGTGAGAATTCTACCACTGAACTACCCTCGCACCCCTGGCCTATTGATTTTTGACAAGGGTGTCAAGTTCACTCGTTAGGAAAGAAAGTCTCTGCAAAAATGGTGCTGGAAAACTGGGTGTCCATATGCAAAAGAATGAAGGTGGACACCTAGTTCACACTATATACAAAAATCAACTCCAAATGGATCAAAGACCTAAATATAAGAATCAGAACTATAAAATTCCTAAGAGAAGACATTGGGAAGCATCTTCAGGACTTTGTGTTAGGCAATGGTTTCTTAGACTTTACACCTAAAGCACAAGCAACTAAAGAAGAAAAGATAAATGGGAACTCATTGAAATTATCATGAAAGTAAAATGACAATTTATACAATGGGAGAAAATATTTGGAAATTACATATCTGATAATGGTTAAAATCCAGGATATATAAAGAAATCCTCCAATTCAACAACAAAAAGACAAACAACTTACTTATAAAATAGGCAAAAGACTTACGTAAACTTGAATAGACATTTCTCCAAAGAGGATCTACAAATGTCAAAAAAAGCACATGAAAAAATGCTCAACATCATTAGCAACTAGGGAAATGCAAATCAGACCACACTGTGACATCATTTCATACCCTCTAGAATGGCAACTATTAAAAAACAATGGATCCAGGGGTGAAAGTCTCTCTGGCAACGTGGGACATGACTCCAAGGGATGAGCCTGGTCCTGGCACCATGGAATTGACAATGCCTTCCTGACCAAAAAGAGGAAAAGAATGGTACAAAATAAGGTATCAGTGGCTAAGAGAGTTCAAATAGAGTCAAGAGACTATTGTGGAGGCTACTCTTAACCAAGCTTTAGCTAGGTATTGCTAATTACCAGTTTGCCAATCCCCAACCAAAACCATTCCTGTTAACCTTAAAGAACCCTAGGGCTCTATCTGAGATTCGACAAAAGTTTCACATACTAAGATTACTTTATAGAAACCTACAACCTCTAGATGGGTTCCTAGGCCAGATAAGTCCTGAAACCCAAAGGGCCACCCACCTTCTTCAAGAACATCAACTGGTTCCATCCCCCTATCCCATATCAGCAACACCCTTTTCCAAAATGAAAAAGTTATAATGGGTAGAGCCCAAATACCCCTCAAGACTGGGAGAAAGATCAATGGAGGACTACTAGAGAAGACAGGATTTAATAAAGGAATATGGCTGCTGAATCATACTGATATTTCTTTTAGTCTCCAGCATCTTGGTGCAGCTAGAAGGAAAACCTACAATTGGAACAGTAACCTATACCAAACTCTGAAACTTGTTCTATGACTACTTGTTACAATGTACTTTGAAATTTATTGTTTTTGTATATATGTTACATTTCATAATAAAAAATGTTTTTTTAAGAATCTATGGAAAATTACAAGTGTCAGAGAAGATGTGGACGATCAGGAACATACATTTGTTGTTAGTGGGAATGTAAAAATGGTGCAACCACTGTGGAAGACAGTTTGGTGTTTTCTCCAAAAGTATAGTATTGAATTACCATATGATCCAGCAATCCCACTACCAGATATATACCTAAAAGAATTGAAAGCAGGACTTGAACAGACATTTGCACATTTATGTTCATAGTGGCATTATTCACAATAGCCAAAAGAGAGAAGCAACCCAAGTGGCCATCAACTGATGAATGGATAAACAAAATGTGCTAAATACACACAATGGAGAATTATTTAGTCATAAAAAGGAATAAAGTTCTGATACATAGACAACATGGTTGAACCCTGAAGCCATCATGTTGAGTGAAATAAGCCAGACACAAAAGGACATGTTTGGGAAGATGGAAAAGTTTGGGTAACTCATGGTGGTGATGATAGTTGAACACTGTGAATGTAATTAACAGCACTGAAACATATACTTGAATGTGGTTAAAAGGATAAATTTTAAGTTATATATATATTATGAGACTAAAAATGTGAAACAATATATCCATAGGACTATTTAACACAAATAGTGAACCTGGAGTAAACTATGCACTACAGTTAATAGTACAGTCATAAAAATGTTCTCTTATCAATTGCAGCAAATGTACCACACTAATGCAAGGTGCTAATAATAGGGAACTTTCTATTTATGCATGAATTTTGTGTAAATCTACTACTTCTTTAAAATAAAAAGTCCAGTTGGACAAAATTCTAATAAAAATGGTGCCTAACATTAAACAACAAAAAGTTGGGATATTTACTAAAAAATTGAATGGAGAGATTTGAAATACAATACAGCAATAAAACAACCTACAACTATAGTTATATAGATAATTTCAAAAACAGAATGATAATTGAGAGCCACTCACACAGGAGTATGTGATACATGACTCTATTTATAAAGCAACAAAGTAGGACAAAATCCGAACTCCATGGTGTCATAAAGCCAGGATAGTGGTTTTGCAGGGGAGAGGATAGAAACTAGAGCGACTCTGGGGCACTGGTAATTGTTTCATTTCTTGATCTGTGTGCTGCCTGCATGGTCTCATTTTAAAAACCAGGTAAAATTCTTCCTTGACTTGCCAACTCTCTATTGCTGTCTTAACCAGAGCTATTACACTCTGTCCCTACACTGACACTGAAATTGGTCTCACCAAGATCAGTGACAACCTGATTGCAAATTTAGTAGACCACCATTTCTTGGCCCTTATTTTACTTAGCTGCACAAAACTCTTGACCACTCATCTTAAAATGCTTTCTTCAGTGACACCACATCCTCCTGTTCTTCTTTCATTACTTATACCTTAAACACTGATTTCCCCTCTACTCCTTTACTCATTCCTCCACATCTCTGTGGACAATTTAATATATTCTTATATCAGAAATATCTGTTTACTAAGGACTCTAAACTATTTCTGGTTCAAATTTATCTCCTGAGAGTTGGATAGTTCTCTAACTACCAACAGATGATCTTAATTTGGATTAATTTACATAGTATTTGAGTGCTTACTAAATGCCAAGCCACATTAGGTACTAAAGTTTCTCACTGGAATATCAAATTCAATGTATTCAAACTCCCAAATCTATATAGACCAAATCTGGTCTTCCTCTAGAATTCTTCCTGAGTATTTACGAACCACCTTCCACTAGAAGACAAAACCTCTCAGGTACCTTTTACTTGTCCCTCTGTGACCATAACTATTCAAGTCTGTTGACTTTACATCTGAAAAATAACTCTAATGTACTTACATTTCTCTCAGTCTCAACTGCTATTCACTGAATTCATTCATATTTAATTTTATATGCCTTCTGACATGGCAGCTGGCTTCTTCCAGAGTTATCTGAAAGAGAGAACATACTTAAGATGGAAGCTGCAATCTTTTTGTGACATCACCTTTGCCATATTCTATTGGTCACACTGAGCAACCCTGATAAAATGTTGGAAGGAACTATAAAAAGATCTGAATTCCAGGAGGAAGAGATCACTGGGACTCATATTGGAGCTTGGCTAGTACAACTGCCATCATAATTTGAGGGGTTGTATATTTAATTTGATGATTGAAACATTAAGTACTGCTTTGAAATTTATGTAGACCTTGCAGATTTCTTTGGAGTGTTCACTAATCAATTCATCATTCAAAAGAATTGACCATATATAAAATTAAATATGAATGAATTCAGTGAATAGCAGTTGAGACTGAGAGAAATATAAGTATATTAGAGTTATTTTTCAGATGTAAAGTCAACAGACTTGAATAGTTATGGTCACAGAGGGACAAGTAAAAGGTACCTGAGAGGTTTTGTCTTCTAGTGGAAGGTGGTTCGTAAATACTCATGAAGAATTCTAGAGGAAGACCAGATTTGGTCTGTATAGATTTGGGAGTTTGAATACATTGAATTTGATATCCCAGTGAGAAACTTTAGTACCTAACATGGTGCTTGGCATTTAGTAATACCAATTTTACAGTGATCTGGAAACTTCTCTTTCAAGCCATAAATTATATTATATTACAATTACTTCTGTTATTAGGACAAATAAAACAAGTATACCATACATTCTTTTCCATTCCAAATTATCCATTGTCACAAGATCAATGTGTTCAATTCTGGACAATAAAGTCAGTGGTGGTTTAGAATAAAAGCCTTAGATTAGATCAGATTTTCGAAATCAGCTTTGATTTATTCCAAAGTAGCTCTGAAAAATTTTTGGTTCTTTGCCTATAAAGGATCTCTCAAAAGGATAAAGATACCTTAATAATAATATTTAACCGCTAATATAACTATATATATACATATTTAAATGTGGATTCTACAACCAGAGCCAAAACAGCAACTAGCCCTCTACCTCCTCCCCTAGGGCAAAGAGAAGAGCAATAACCACGGGCAAAGTAACTCCAACTCTTACAGCTCCACTGGAGGTGGGGGCAGATCAGGATACAACCAAATTCAACTATATGGTAGAGGAGGCTGAAGCGGTGGGAATAGATATGGCTCAGGCAGATAGCCCTACAACCTATAGTCAGTCACCCGGTGCCCACTGCAGAGTTGTGTGGACAGTTCCTCCTACCAAGGTAAACAAAGATGCTACTAGCCAGTCGAACCATAGCCCCAGAGTCTGGGCAGAATTACAGTGGCTCTCCCACCAATTACAGTCCCCATAGGGCAATTACAGCAGACCACAACACGAACCATCCCATGAATTATGGGTACAGATGAGCTTCTCTGTAAGGTGAAGTTGGTACCTTCTGCACTTGCCCATGGGAAGATGCAGTTTTAGGCATCACAGCTAAAACACTAACCGGCTCCTCTAGGCTCTCGATCCCACTCCTACTTCTTTTCGCATTGCTGTGCTGGGAGGTGCAGCTGATCATGCTCATGACCTGTCCAGTGACCCATTGTGATGGTTTGAGTCTGTTATATGTACTCAAGAAAAGCCATCTTCTTTATCCTAATCCAGTCTTGTGGGGGCAGACCTATTGTTTGGGTGGCATCTTTTCGTTTCCATGGAGATGTGACCAACCAAATTGTGAGACCTTTTGATTAGGTAGCTTCCATGGAGATGGATCTCTGCCCATTCAAGGTTGGTCTTTGAAGAGGGAAACATTTTGGAAAAAGCTGACATTTGGAGATGTAGGGGGGAAAAAACACCTTGGGGAAGCTATGTGAAACCAGAAACCAAGAACAAGCAGACACAGCCCTGTGCCTTTCTAGCTGTCGAGAGTTGTTCTGGACACCATCGGCCTTTCTTGAATCAAGATCTTTTTCTGGATGCCTTAGTTTGGACATTGTCATGCTGTAGAACTGTAAACTTGTAACTTAAATTCCCTTTATAAAAGCCAACCCATTTCTGGTATATTGCATTTCTGGCAGCATAACAAAACTAAAACACCCACATATAGTCATATTTGTATCTTTGAAGGTTCAGTTGCGGTTACGACTTTGTCCAAGGTTTTTAGGTCTTGCAGATAAGTATCCCTGTCTACTTACAACTGGTGTTTGTGTTAACCCAGTTTGTCTTTAGTTACAAAAGGGATACATAATGTTAATGCCTTTGCAGGAAGTTAAATGAGGTTTCTGTATTTTAAAAATATGAAAGATGGAAAAGAGATTAAGAAATGGAAAATGAAATTGCAAAGCTAAAGAAGGCTCAAACAAATGATTGCAGAGAAAGATCAAAATTAGAAGTTAACTATTTAACCCTAAAGAACCTCTAAGTGGTCTGGAACTTAGAAGTATGATCTGAAGTTGTGGAAGGAACAGGGCTGAACATAGAATTGGTTTAAAAAATGTATATACAGTCCCCTTTATCATATCAGACACAACCAAACCCACCACTTCTAGCTACGCAAACTTGGGCAAGTTTCTTATTTGACTATCAATTCTCTCATTTGTAATAAGAGAATAATAAAATGCTTACTTCACGGGATTATCATGAAGATTAAGTGAGTTGATATCAAGTGAACAGAACAATACACTTGGTAAGCACACAAAAATCTTTTATTTTAAGCCTTTGAAGTTATTTGCTTTCTAATTAATTATAGTGCATGTATTACTTGGAATGTCACTAATTTAAATAAAACTACCTTTGGGTAGACACTTGAATGATGAAAAAAATAACTGTACTTTTGCCTTCTGAACAAAAGTCTATGATGAAAAATCAGTGGTATCTTTGCTTAGTCTCAAAACAAGATTAATAATCAGAAATGCCACAAATGAGTACTAAGAGCAAAACAGGAAAAAAGGAAATGGAGACTGAAAAGAAGTAGTTACTATATTTTAAGGAGTGGGAGAGGTATCTGGGAGTTTTCCTGTCATTCTGTGAGTATAATGGCTATACTTTGCTTACCCATGGACAACTGAGGACCTCACTACCATGATTATAAAAAAAGAAAATATGGAAGAACAGACTGAAATGAGAACTAAATTCTCAATAATTAAGATATACCACAAGATATGCTATCAGAGAATTGTACGGTTTGTATTATCTGAAAAGCATTTATTGCAATGACAAAACTAAAGGTTAATTATTTTTTTATTATTGAATTATATCATAAAGCTTTACTACTACGTCTACAATTTAATCAAGAGGAAATGCTTTGCATTTACACCAAGGACACATTTACTCTAGTGGAATAAAACAGACACAGACAAAAGACCAAATACATGTTTTAAAAAATAAAGACTATGTATTTTACCTGGTCTACTTTTGCTATTTTGGACCACCCTTTTCAAGAGAACGGACCTTACATACATGTTAAATGTGATTTAACTTCCCACATTTTTAAACAGAAACTGCAGTTTCTCACAATTTCTAAATTGTAGACAAAAGATTGAAAACAATATGGAAAACAAAGTTTAAAAACAAAGTAAGACCTGCTATTACCCTATCTATAGTGGAAAGATTGAGTAAAATGTGGCCCTCTGTGGCTCATTCAAAGAAACACTTTTACTCAGAGATAAGCATTTCTGATTTAGGAGTAAGTTTCCCACTCCCTCTACAGGACCAGATCCTCAAATGTCTCTGGTATCAATCACAAAGTTAAGTGAAAATGTCTACAAAATATCTACAAACTGAAAATCAGAATAGAGCTCATGAAAATAAAAATTGGGTGCCAGTTAAATATATATCTTCAGATTTTTCCTTTTTCAAAAGTATCATTTTTATTGCAGTTGATATTTTAAAATAACTTACATTTTTAGTGTGCTTCATGTTTAATAACTAAGTTTCAAACTCAAATATCGTTCAAAATTTTTATGTTTCACTTGATTTGACTGAAATTTCAATTACCTACTACTTTACTCAACCAAGTTATACATGAGGTAAGTTTCAGCTAAAAAAAAAAATCCACCACAAAGATGTTAACTCTTTTCAAGAGTACACGAATCATAATGCCCTTCTCATATTTAGAGTTTACAACTTTATGAGATAACTATTGCATATCCAAGAAAGTTTACTATGCAATTTAAAAGCAAATACTCTTTTGCACTTTTTAACTAAATTATGTTGTGAAATATAGGGCAAAAAACTTGGCAAAATTTGTTTTTGGTAACAGAAGACAGTGTGATAATGAATCCAAATGTTTTAAGTTTCTAATTTCTACACTAACACACACACTTATCAATCTAAAAAATATTTTTGTAGCAAATTGGACAGAATAAATGTCTTACTGTAAATAAAGAATACAAATTTCCAATTATGGCCTGATAGCCAGCTAATAGCTTTTTAAGACATGTATAGCCAACTAACAGTTTTCTAAAACATGTTTGCACTAAAAGATCCCTGCTAAAAATCAATTGTATTTAAATGGATCTTACTAATGTAGGACTTTCATGATACCAGAAATCTTTTAAAAAGTCTGAGTACAATAGGGCTACAACAACATTGCTATTAATAAAAATTACAGAAGAGATTATTGCTGTACTTTGCCCCCAAAATACTATCAATCTTTGCTGAAGTTGTGCAACCCCAAATTATGTTTCCTCTTACTGAATTTCATTATCTTTCACATATCTCTAAGTTTTTAATTCAGCAGAGAATGAAATGTAAAATCTTTAAGAATTCAAAGTATTTAAATGTGTAACTTCACATTATACTACCATGTTTTGCCCTTTTGTTTTCCAAATACACAAAAACAATATACATTTTTCTCAAAAATGAAATAAGATGTCCACATTAAAAAAATAAAGCCTACAAAAAGTTCCAGAGCTAAAAAAAGGTTATTCATATGGCACAAAGTGATCTCCTATGAGTCCAAAGTTCAAAACATTTAAATGAAGTCCATTTATATGTCTTGTTTTCTTTTCAATGAAATATTACATTGATAGAGGCGAAATCACATTTTTAGTTCTTGAGTCAAATGTACGCAAATGTTTTTTATACGGTTATTAAAAATAGGAGACCAAGTTGAGTGTGCCAAAGAGATAGCATTCAGTTGGATTTTGTAGAGTGATCAGTAAGAAATTTAGAGAAGGGATTTCCTTGGTTGGTTTCCATTGCTTGATAGACCAAAAGCAAAAAAACTGCCACAACAACAAACAGCAAAATTTTTATCCACACAGGAATGGTACGTCCTCTTTTTGTCTTTTCTGACTTGACATCTGTCATGGGAACATATTTAGGAACATACTTAGATGTAAAAGATTCCTCCATCCTGAAATCACTGAGTTCTAATGGCCGGCCTGCAGCCCCTTTGATTGGCCTGCGACAACTAGCACTGTTGGGAGGGAAAGAAAGAAGAAAAATAAATTTTAGATAAAGTCATGATTTAGATAAATAACATAAAATGTCAATGCTCTTTGTAATTCCAAGTAGCAATAAAAATCTCACTGCTACTCCTAATTCCAACTACATTTTTTTGAGGTAACAGTTGTCTCATAAATTGCTTCAGGTCAATCTATTTAAAATTGCTACACATTTTTCACTTAAAAAGTTAGACACAGAACTTTTATTAGAAAATCATGTTCAGATAAATAATACTTATCAGAAGGCTGATAAACACCCACTAAGCTAACACATTTGGGAGATAAGTGGGAGAAGTAGTGTGGTTTTGACTCTTGTCAGAAACAACTTAACAAATATCTAAAACATAGCCTTTACAATTGAGATAGAAGTATCAGGAAAAAAATTATTTCACTAAAATACACATTATATATTAGGTAAATTACCTATAATCCTTCTGCTTAATGAAATTAATTTAGAAACGACTCAAATATAAAAAATTATGACCTTAAAGAAATTAAACTGTTCCCAAAAGGAAAACAGAGAACAGAATTAAAAACAAAAATTCCCTAGCATAATGCAGTAATCCTTGTTTAAATGTATCTGAATACCTAATTGCTGTTGGTGTAGATGCCTCAAAGGGAAACATTTCCTTAAGAATATCCCTTTCTACTCTTCT
The DNA here is from genome assembly GCF_023851605.1 of Tamandua tetradactyla. Taxonomy (NCBI): domain Eukaryota; kingdom Metazoa; phylum Chordata; class Mammalia; order Pilosa; family Myrmecophagidae; genus Tamandua; species Tamandua tetradactyla. The sequence goes on from NC_135349.1 coordinate 57,349,849, forward strand.
TTCCTCTGTTTTTTCTCCCACCTAATAAGAAACAAACAAACAATCATAAGTTAAAGTTTAGGTAGAAGTACAATAATTAAAACATAATTTTAAGTAGCAGTTTTAAAGAACAAAACAGTTTAAAAAGTCTACCCTAGTTTCTAAAACTGCCATTTCAAAGTTCATTATTGTCTAGGTATTCATGTGCTTCCAAAGTGTTCTTCAAATTTCTTGAATATGAAGAGATCTTAATGTGGTGAATAGGGGGAAAAAATCACCACACATTCAAATAGGTTAAAAAAAAAAAACTAAACTAAAAAAAATCTCAGTACATCTAATATGGCAGCAAATTTTAAGCTTCCTCACTGGATAGCCATGAATTTCACTAATAAAACATTAAGAGTACATTGTTTCTTCCTCTGTTAAGAAGTCTGTAATTAAATAAATGATCAAATAAAGAGATAGCCACTTAACATGGACCTTGAACAAATTTCAGCTACAGCACTGTTTTTAACTATATAGTCAATCCAATTTTCCCAATGTCAAGAACAAAATCTTTTAACCTTGAATTGTTTTGCTGTTTACCTTTATGCCCAATTCAAAATACTTCATTTCCTTCAGTAGTCATTTAAATTATAATGCACCATGCAGTTAGTATATTAAAGCTTAATTAGATAGGTGTTAATCAGTTCAAGCAGCAGATTTCACTTTAAAAACTCATTATTTGACCTTTCAGTCTAAAAGATAAGAGTGTAGCCTCCTCCCTCATAATCCTGTACCCACCATGACAAACACAATATACAACATACAAAGCAGCACACAAATGACCACTTCCCTGAAAACTGGATACAGGCACAGTAGCAAGAGAATATATTAGCATGGCATACTATATGATGCATGTTATCAGTTAACTTCCATTTTCACTAAACTATGCCTTTAAAATAATAGATACATTTATATAAATACCACCCCAAAAAAGAAAACTCCACTCCCTCCCACTCCAAAAACCAAATATAAATATTTCTTCTTTAAACATGAATGATAGCCCTCGATCTAAATTTTATTCATTTACTTCAGCTCTTGTCAATGGTTTCTTTGGTGTTCTTCTGGGTATGTCTGAGAATTCAGTGATTGGCAGAATAGGAGCTGCATGCTTGAAATTTCCAGTCACCCTATTGACAACCTGCCAAGATTCAAATTGTTCAGACTCAGAATTATCCAAACATAACAAAGATACTTAAAAAAAGAAAAGAAACAAAAGATATTTCTATGTCTGTAATATTTTCAAGTTTTCTTTGATAAAAATTTAGGGCACAGAGCCTATACAGGAACATATAAGTGCTTTCCACTATGAGGTCTTATCATTCTTAAAATTTTTTAGCAAAAAGCATCCTTACAATACTTAGGATTTTTATACGATGAAATGATTTATTTATATAAATTTGCTATACTGAAAAATTCTACAATTCAGAACTGTATGGGGAAAATAAATTTAAAACACAATTATTTTAAAATATGAAAATACGAGATTTGCCAAAATTCACCACCTCCCCAGTTCTAATTAAAGGGTACACCATTCATATAATTTATGAAACATATTTACTAAGGTTTCGTTGCTTGAAGCCATTATAGTTTCAGCTATGGGAGTACTCTCTGAAATTACTGCACCATCTATACGAAAATGTTCTGAAGTTTCCACCTGTTAGTTTGAAAACAAAACAAAAACAATAAATATAAAATAATCACTAAAACCCTACGATTTGAAAACCCAATTCTAAGCAATAAGCCTTGCATCACCCTTTTCCTTGGAGTTCTTCTTGACCCTCTTGTAGACTCCCTAGTTAATGCCTGCAGAGGTCCGCCTTTTGAAGATCCACTTGTCCATTCAGTCTCAGTTATTCCAGCTTGAGAATAGCTCTATTCAAGCATCGACACATTAAAAAGCCATATTCTAACATCAAACACCTTTATAATGGCCACATTAGTACACGGAGAACCCAAGACAAACCTCCAAAAGCTAGTAGTTGTAAACACTTAGGTCCTCAAAATATTTCTTAAATGTATTGATTGAACTAATATGTAGGCACAAAAAAAAAAAAAACAACACTAAAAATATGTTAAAATACACTGAAGAGTCCATCTCTAGTAGGTCACCAATTAAATAAAAGCAGGGGGAAAAGTACATAAATTATCACTGGCTCCTTTGTGACTCACTGTTTGTTAGATGGCTCTGGTATCACAGCTGTCTATCTCTTTGGTTGCCTAAACAAAGACTAGACTGATTATGACTTAGAAAAAGTCATTTGCTGTATCAAGTAAATTTCCTTTTAAGACAAAAATGCAAACTTCTATGATTGTTACCATAGAGTAAACATTTTTTCATGTGGTTAGGATTAATTCAAATAGAGTTCAAATTATAATTTAAGGGGTGTCAAATCCTTTTTAGAAACAAAAAACGTCAAAATTGGGCAGCAACACAAACCAAGTAGTCGCCCTTTCATGAACATGCAGGCCTAACACATCACTGCAAAAGGACAATGCTACCTCCTCACTACATAAAGACAGAAAGGTGATAGTGATAGACATACATGCATATGAACCTATTGGAGCATTGGTTTAAGCTGACCAGAAAGCACCCACCAACGAGTATAACGGTAGAGTGTGCCGATACTGTCACTCTGCTTTCAAACTAGTATTTTTATATTCAAGTCAATGTCTATTTATTTAAAAGATATATTTATTTTTTTACTCTTATCTTCTGCCGAAAGATACCCCTATGACAGAAGTAGTCACCTAAGAAATATGCTCATTTGGCTGGAAGCATTACTCCCCAAACCCAGCAATATGTATCGATTTCTTGTATTTGATTTTGTATTTACCTATATTTATAATTTGTTATATGAGTTTTCCTTTAACTCGATTTGAATCTTTGGGTTGACTTATTCTACTATCAGTTAGTAAATATTTGCTGAATGCAAACTTAATGTTAGTCAAAAGACAAATTCACAAACAAACCACACATACACAAATAGCAAATGCTGACTAACAGACAAGATTCTGAACTAATAGGATTAACAGAATAGATTTAATCTGGAGGTTTTCAACCCGGCTGTGCATATCATCAGGTAAACTTCAAAAATATCCAGGCCCCCAACTCCACCTCCGACCAATTAAATCAAAATTTCTTCCAGAAGGGCCTGGGCATAGTTAATTTTTATAGTTGTTGAGGGGATTATAATGTGTAGCAAGGGTTGAGAACAACTGATTTAAGATAATATAACTAATAATGGATTTATGATGCATTTAAAAGTGAAGTGCTTCTGAATTACTTTTAATACTGTTTCTTGTTATCTTACTTGAAAGGGCTAAATAAAGTTATCAGTTTTGCAACTGATCCTATTATAAAGACCAGATAATTTTACCTACATCCATGAAGATAAGAGGGTGGAAAAAGACACCTTTTTCATTAAAATAGTTACCTACAAAATTCCAGGACTTTGCATTTGTTATGTTTTGAATAATCTCTTCATCAATTTTCTTTTACACTTTTACCAAGGAGTTATTGAAACAGTTTTGGTTAATGAAAAATATATAAACATTTACATTTTTGTTAGTATGTTTGACTATAAAGGTCAAGTTCTACTTAAAGATTTTCTTCTGTGGAAGCAAACACAAGAACTCACTGATTGTGGGGATGGCTGGGAATGGGAAATCACTGTAAATCATTTATACTTTCTTTTGTTCAGATTTATTAAATTCTTAAGTTGAGAAATGTCATCCAATTTTATCAGAGCCTATGTTATCATCATTTAATCCACAATTACTTAATCTTCAGAAAAAACTCACTGACAACCTTTCACATAACCAGGAAAAATCCTGAAGGTTAATTTTTTTAGAATCCACTAACAAGTGACTGAGAGAAAATATAAATTAAAAAATAATAAAATTATAATCCAATGTCATATTTGGCAAGATGGACCATATGTTAATTAAAAAAAGGAATTCATTGGTACCTAAATTTAGTAATGTGATTGCTGTATTCTTTGGAGCTCCAAATAATTAATTACAGTGACATCTATTTCCAGCTAGATGTTCTACAGAAAGTCTTGAATTTATTACGAGATATCAGAAAAAAAAGTAAAATTCTTTTCACATTGCCTTCTGATAAGCTATCAAGTAAAAAGTTGTTCAGAAGACATCAGGTAGTGAGGCACAAAGAACATAGGAAGGAGCTGGGCCATTAAAGAAACTATGACTCACAGTTGGTAAAAAGTTAAAAAAAAAAAAAATTTACAAAACTAAGTTATGAAAAGAAATAAACCAAAAATAAGTAAAAGCTATCTTACTCTGAAGTGCTCAATATCAATTTGGGTTAAATATGACTAACATGGATAATCATATTAATTTTTTTTTAAGCAGCATCAAATTTCTCTATTAGAGAAAGGTACTTATACATTGCTGGAGGGAATACCAAAATGTTTCAACCCTATGGAGTTGGCAATATCTAGCAAAATTACATATGCATTTACCATTTGACCCAGCAATTTCACTTCTAGATTTCCCAAAGGTAAACTGGTAAAAATATGAAATGATACATGCAAACGGCTGTTCATTAGTTTGTTGTGGTATTTTCTATAATAGCATACAATCAAAAACCCAAATATTCATCAAAAGCACTGGCTGAATAAATTACAGTCCATATATAAAATGCAATAATAAACAGTTGTATAAAGTAATGAGAAAGATGGCTATGTACTGATATGTAATGATCTACAGGTGATGTGTTTTGGTTAAAATCAGAAAGGTACAAAAGCAGTATGCAAAGTAGGCTACCTTTTGTATAAAAAGGAGAAGCATGAACAATTTTATAATCTATGTATTTATTCATATTTTAAAAAAGCAACCAATTATAAACCAAAAATAATAAAGATGATGACCTATAGATAGACTGAATAAGAAGAGAAGCCCGATTTCTGATTCAACCTTTTGTCCAAATGAAACCACATACATATTATAAATTAAAAAAAATAAACATAAAAATGCAATCCTTACTATTAGAAAGTAAAGTTGTACATCAAACTGGAGGCCTTACACACAAAGAAAAAATTACTTTATATGATTTTAAGCACTATATTTCGACTATATATCCTAACGACAAGAAAAACTACAACAAAAATTTTCAAAATTGTACTTAGCAGCCTATTAGTAGTAATACTGTATTTAATTCTGAAACTTTAATATATATTGTGATAATTAAAAATTAATACTTTAAGAACCAAGACATGCAGCTTAAGAGATACGAAGAGATACAAATATAACACAAAAGTTAGATACCCTATAATCTTAAATTAAAAATCTTAAATTTAAAATATCACCATAAACTCATAACTTATTTTTTTCTTAAAAAAAAGGTATTTCCTACCTCTACCTACTGAAAAGGTTTAGAAACAATGACCATCAGTGGGAATGTATACTGTACACGCAGACTGTAGCCTCCAAATAGCATTTTCCATAAAAAGAAAATAATAAGTGACAGATTATTTTTATACAGATTGTTTAAAAGTTATTTATTGAAGGTTTGAATGCATACCAGTATTTCTATTGTTTTGAGATTGCCAATTTTCATTGTTTCCTTAAAGTGGGAGGAACTTAATCTTTCCTTCATCAACAAAAAGAATCCATCTACAAATGTGTCCAGATCTGACAAAGTGGGATAAGATTTTCCAACATAGAAACACGTTTAACTAGAAGTTTACAGCTTGCTTTATATGTCAAGAAGTTACACAAACGTGGTGGAAAGATGTAAATTATTAGTTAAAACACTCTGTCAAATTTTTTCTATAAAGAATTCACCTTTTCCTCAAAATTTTGATATTCAGACTTCAGCCTTTGTGCTCAGAAAAGCTTCACTTCAGCATGAGCTCTTGTATTCTCTACAGATCTAATTTACATAGTGAGAAGCAGAATAAATGATGCAGCATAGCCTTTCTTTTTTTCTCTACTTTGAGATGTGAGTTGAGTACTTGTTTCAGGGTTATTGCATGGTTATATCCACACTTTAAAGTTACGCATTCATAAGTACCAATGCTGAAAAGTGATATTTTCCTAGACCTTCCCTGAGGCAGTTTTACCCATTGGTAAACAATTGTACAACCCCCCACTCCAACCCTCAAAAAAGAAATAGTTCCTTTGGAAAAAACAGCTGATTTTAGGTATGAGGCAGGAAATTAACATGAGCCTGGGACACTTCACTGTGCCAGAAAACAACTGTCAGAGACAACTGGGTCAATTAAAGGATATAGGAAGCAACTTTGTAATTTCCCCTGGCTAAAGAAGGTACAATTTGAGTATTAAAAAAAAATGATGACTACAACTGAGTAAAACAAATCAAAACTATAAAAACAGTAATATTAAAAAAATCTTATTGGTCACCCTTCAAAGTGGTAGGACACTGTATTTTGAAAACTGGTATATAAAAGGCAAAAAATAACATTTATTCTGACTCAACTATCTGAATATTATACAAGGTAACTAACAGTTCATGAGAAAAAGTTCTTTTAAAAGAATTAGAATTAATAAATGCAAAGGAATGAGACAATAAGGAAAAATCCCTATCGTATAAGCTCAAATGAAATAATAGCTCCAGGTAATACCATCAATAGCTGTTTGAACCATTAAATGAAACGGCTGAGACGGAACTTTATAATAGACAGATTAGGCTTCTGACATCTGACCCTATTGCTAATTAATTTTAACATTAACAAAAGACATTACATGTCTCCTGAAATTATGCATTAGGAGGATTAACACTATTTATGAAGTATTTTTGCCAAAAAAACTCTACCTGATCTCACCAGTCCTCTATACCTGTGCTGTTCAAAATGGTAGCCCCTACCCACATCTGGCTATTTAAACTAAACACATTACATTTAGTTTCTCAGCCACACCAACCACATTTCAACTGTTCAGTAGCTGTATGTGGCTAGTAGCAACCACAATGGACAGCACAGATTTGGAACTTCTATCATTGCAAAAATTTCTATTGCACAGACTCACTACAGTCTAACGCCCATTCTACAGGAAATGCAAGGTATAAAAAAGCAAATTATGCAACATTTAAAGAAGCAATCTGCCAAAAAATGTGGGAAGCTTTGAAGAGAAAGGACCTGATTTCACCATCAAATTAATGAAGGGAGGGAAGAACTCTTGTAGTATGAATAGCTATAGACTTCAGAAATTTAAAAAAAACACAAAAATGACCTGTGGATCGTGTTGTGAATCCTGATTTGAACAATTTCAAATAAAAGAGACATTTCTGAAACAACTGGAGGAATTTGAACATGGGTTACATGATAGAATTATTAATTTTATTAGTTATGATAGTGGCAGTCATTATATGTATTTTTAAACACCTTATAGAGCTATAAATTGAAATATTGATCTTTGTGTGTAAAATGATATGAAGTCAGAGATTTAATATCCTTCAATGAGAAAAACTACAAAAGCAAATTAAAAAGCGAGAGGGAAGAGGAAACAAAACTGTGAAGCGCTGATAATTGCTAAACCTCTATGACTGGAGAGTCATTCAACTCTCTCCTCTAATTATTATGTTTGATATTTTCATAGGGCTATCATCCAAGTCTGCCTGTTATCTCCTAAATCTACTCTCTTCTGATTATGCATCCTGCTCCTCATTTTAGATTCTCATCTCAAACACTTATCCCTTAACCCATCTTTAGTACCATCTCCCCCCCTACTTTTTTTTAACTTATCATCTGACCAGTCATACTCATGATAGCACTATACCATCTTGTCATCATATTTGGACTAAAATCTCAGTGCTTCTTTTATAGTGTTCTTCACAGAAGTTTCTAGTTTCTGCTGCTCTGTTATTTCCTTATTCTTCAGCATGCTACTGCAGCTCTTCCCTAACAACACTAGATAAAAAGGCAATAAAATATTTATCCCAGTGTTTGGTTCTATCTTAAATGGAATTTTTCTTCACTCAATGTTCTATACATTCTCTACAGTCACCAAGCTTGCTTCTAACAAATAACTTAGAAATTCATCAAATTACAATTTATTACATCAAACAAGGAGAGTGACATGGCTTAAGAAATTCAGAACATTTCCTTGAAGATGTGCAATTTTTAAGATGAGAAACAGAAGATGAATAACCAATGAGACAAATCTTCTAGCTAGGTATTGAGTAAAAGGAAAATTACTCAGGACAGCTGCCTGGTAAAGCATCAGTCAAATCAATGTTAGACTACATGTTCTGTGAACATATTCATTTCTGTATCTGTTTTCTTAGTTTCCTATACTTCCTTTTGAAAAAATAGTACCTTGATTCTCTCACAACAAAAAAGAAAAACTTTCCACTATTTCCACTTAGGATAAAGGAAGAAAACTGGCTTCCAAGCTAAAAGTAAGGTGAGAAATTTAGAGACCAAGACTTAAAAATACTCCTCCCTACCTTCTAAAAAGAATTATTTGATTTATCTTTAGCACAGAATTAAATATCCAAGACACGAATTAAACATTTAAAGTAAGCACAGGCGACAATACACTGAACAAAAAACAAAAGTTGAGATTTCTAATGCCACTTAATTTTAAAATGTAATGAACAATTAACTGACTATGCTGGATCTGGGTGTCAACTATTAGCCAAAAGCTAAAACACAAGATTAGTGTTGTCAGGGTTTTACTTATACCTGTAATGGCGACCATAGAACTAAAACATACCTGATTGTGTTCAAATCTTCTTTGCTTGAGTATCACTGGAGTCTTGCTCTGCCCTTTAGTGGTTCTCTCTTCTCAAGCTTGAGATCTACTTTAGAGTCTGAAAACAACAGAGAAGTCATTACTCTCTGAAACCTACAACAAACTGCAAAGTCATCCTTTGTATTAATAATATTCTTAATGTTACTAAGAATCCTGGGTTTAGGTACATTAATATGTAAAACAAGCTTGTCTACTGGTATTACTTCAATAAACAAAAATACACTGTGATTTCTGTCATAAAATAATTTTTTCTTCCTTATTATCTTATTCCATTTTTGTCTCCCCCATTTCTTAATCTGATCACAACTTCTTCCTATTTATTTTCCTTGCCTTTTTCTGGAACTAATATATAGCCTTAAACATGAAGTGAATTAAAATTGTTCCCATGAGGCTTTTTGCTAAAAGACAAATGTGTAAAAAAGAACATATAAAATACACAGTTGACATTCTTTTGTTCATATATATTCCTACTATAGGACCAATTAAATTTATTAAGATTTGGAATGTGGAAGAGGAAAAGCTATAGGGAATTTTAAGAATGAAAAACTTATAAGGTATCAAGCCTCTAACAATTCTAATAACTGCCATGATAAGTGGAAATGATGATAAAACAAGTACAATTTAAAACTTTCCTATTTTTTTAAATATAATTATGAAAACATCTGGCTACAACTGAGGTGGAGGTAAGGCAGAATTTTTTTCACAACCAATCACAAGTTACTCCTTCCCCCACCCACGATAAAACTGAGATAGCATTTCTTTGAACAGAAACCATATATATATATTTCTTGGCTTGTTGCCATGATGTTTATTAACCTAACAATTTGAAGTTACATATCTTTCCATAGACCCCAATTTCCCATTCTCTTCTCCTAGTCTTGGTTCTATTGTCATTTGAAGATACAGATTTTTTTAAGACTTATAATTAGTTAACTTCCTCAATTTTGTGATCATTTATCATGGTATAGCAAAATTAATAAAAGTCAGTTGTTACTTCTACAACTTCTTTTATCCCAAAGTTTAAAAGTTACATGATTACTTTCTTACCCAAGAGATAGGCGTCTATTATTAAACAAAAGCTTAAATTAGTTTTGCATGAACTCAATGTACTTATGCTAAAAAGTAGTCAAGATATTATGTATCTTGCTAACTTTCCAATCTTGCACTAGTCAGAGTCCTTGCAATTTTCCCAAAATTGGATAGTGATTTTTATCAAGTTAGTACAAACAGTTCAATCATTATTTAGGACTGAGCTATCAATTCCACACCGCCCACCTCCCAACAACTTCTTTTAATGGATCTGTCTGTCTCTCTATCTATTTGTGTTTGGTATAACCCTTAGCATTATAAAACTTATGCTTTGTTAACTCAGAATCTAGGAATCAGAAAGCACAAAGTAAAAAGTGCATTAGAAATTTAAACAAAAAGATTAATTTTCTTACAAATTTAGATTCCAACAGCTAACAAAAACATGGTCCTCAAACAGAAGAAAAACATACAACACATTAGGATATTGTCAATTATACCACTGCAATGTCAAGTGAATTTCAATCTGAAATGGAAAGGGAATATTTATCCAAATATCTAACTTGTTGCAATTCCAAGAATAAAACACACATACAACATGTTTCTGGAGACCACACAAATCTGTTCGTATTTAACAACTTTATTGAATTTGCAAAAGCATTCTACAGTAATACATTTTTTAAAAATCACAAAGCACTTAGGTACATGAATACATGTACATTTCAGAAGACAAATAACAAATAAAATTAGCCCCAGAAATCTGCAAAAATGAACATGAGAAGTTTGACTGTATTGATTAGAGAAATCCCCAAGGCAACGTATTCGCTTAGGCTTAAGGAAACGATTTTCCAAAAAAAACAAAGAAATATGAATATCAAATGCCTTCTACAGTTACTGTTTCAGCTTACAATCATAGAAATGAAAACAGGGGAAAATATATTGCTTTATACAGATAAAGACACTTATAGCATGATTTCGTACGATTTAAAAAAAAACAATTTAAATTTGCTTTTAAAGTTTAGATTGCCAAGCTTAATCACCCATGAACTATTTAACATACCTTGAAATAAAAGTATTATTAAAAAATTTCAGACAATTACCCATGTCTAGTTAGTCTGACAACTAAATTGATGGTGAGAATGCATTAGTCCAGAGTTATCTATTGTTTTCAGAACAGTGTTTTTCAAAGTATGGTCAATGGATTGGTACCGATTCATAAACTGTTTGCTAATAATCCATGAAGAGGTGTGTGCACCAGAATTCAAATCAATGCATTTATCAATAAAGTTTTACTACCAAAAAACCCCTGTCAATTGACCTAAAAGGTGTCTCTAGATTAAAAATTCTGGTACCTTTGCCTTGTCTCCAGATGAGTAAGAGTTTGTGTACCTGCATCTAACCTGTTGATAAAGTATCATGTTGTAGACATAAATAAAAAACAAAGCAAGAGAATAAGAGCAAAAATGTGGACAAGTTCTAAAAAGTATATTGATGGGACTATCAAAATGAATAAAAATTGTTTTCAATGTGTAACGAGCGTTTAATTTTGTCCTTGATATAAAGGAGAATGCATATGGTACTTTTAAACAGTAAGATAATTTTACTTATATTACAGTTAATGTAATTTTCTCAGCTTTGAAGAGTTGTAAAAGCAAAAATAAAATAGAAAATAGTGAACTATTTAAGATAAAAACGTGATCTAGATGTTTGTACTAGGCTTTCTAGCTGCTTAACTTTAAAATGGGGCAGGTGCAATTCTATGTAAGCAATTACTTTTATATTGTAATTTGATGGACAGAAGCTTAACACTTTGAAATTAACACAAAGACTAAAAAGATTTTAAAAGAAAATTTTGGCATAGAGGTACTAATTTCTCCATATCAAAGATTAGATATCTTTATTTTTAACTTTATCAGTGTTTTTTCCCATGTTTTTTAATTACTTTGTATACATCTCCTCCAAATAATGTTCCACCTTTAAAAGGAGTAACCGCCAGCTTATTCTTAGAAGCTGGATTAATTTTACAATCCCTCAGCCAGAGATATCTGCGACCCATAGTGGAAGATCCCATGGCACGGGCAGCCATTTTCATTTCATCAAATGCAGCTTCACAAAGAAATGAGGCTGCATCGTATGTTTTGCTCAGAATTCCAAGTGCCTGGGGCATATGATTAGGATTAGAGTTAAGAATCTGTGCAGCCTGACTAACATCTGCCTGCATCGCCCTAACTACAAAAGCAGTATGGGTTGCAATCTGTAATGCTGATGCTGCAGCTTCATATGCTCTACTGAGTGCTAAGTCCAACTGTTTATCACAAGACTCAGCAGAGGCTGCCTGAATACCTGCTGCTGGAGTGCTTCAGAAATAAATCCTAGGATTTCATCGTCTACTTTTGGAACTGATAGTATCCGTGTTGCCTCTCTGGAAGAAACCGGATACTTGCATGCCAATGAAGGCAGTTGTCTGTCAATGTGCTGCCACTCCTCTTCAATTACTTTTAAAACAGATTCATGGAGAGGAAAAGACAGTTCTGAGGCATTTATTTTATCATGTTGTAATTCCTTAGACATTTCTATGCCTAAGATATTAAGTGAATGAGAGACAACAGTTTTAGCAAAAGAAGACATATTTTCATCTCCAGTAAATTTTGAAATGCCACAGAGGATCCTGAATCCCTTTCCTCGACTGACTTTTCAGTGCGTCTAGGGCGTTTTTGTGGAGGAGAAAGGGATTCAGTTTCTTGAAAATTAGATCGATTAATTCTTTTCCATGTGTTTTCTACATCCAGTAGGGGTACAGAGGAAGAAGTCCCCGGCAAACTAGCTACCCCCCGCTGGACCAACAGAGAATTGACATAATCTCTGATTGCCTGAGCAAGGGGTGGGGAAATGACCTGTGATCTCTCAAACTCTTCTATTCCCTTCCTTTCACTGGGAAGAACTGATTGATCTGAAATATGGGACCTTTCAGTACATAATGGTTGAATTTGACTTTTCTCTCCACAGCAAATATTTTCTAATATGGCTTTATAACAAGTACTGGTGGTTTCTTTAGTCAGTGAAGGAGAAGCTGCAGCAGAGACCAACATGGCAGTGAGTTCATGCTGAGAGGATGACAAAGAACTTTTCTCTAAACACCTATCATGACTAGACTTGGAGGAAATAAACAAATTCCCTCCAGAAGCTAACTTCTCCAATTGTCCCCTGCTAGGCAAGGTTGTGGCAATAAGAGGTTCCCTAGGTGAGTCTCCCTTAGAAGTATGTACTTTCTTAGCTGCCTGTAGTTCAGTCCTGCCCAAGGGAGGACAGGTGGAGATTTCAGGAAAAGAAATACCCTGAAAAAATCCACCAGAGGGAGTAGTTGGAAGTTCAGAAAAAGGAACAAAATCCCTAGTGGACTTCACTTTCTTGTTTTCTTTCTTCTTTCCTGTAGAGGCAAAAGAGGCAGGAAGTTTAAGCATTACTTGTGTTTGAGCTGATTTTATTCTTTGCCTCCTTGCTAAAATAGTGCTGTTGAAGGAAAAAGGCTCTATATTGCATGTTCTGAACAACCAATTTGTAGACTATGCCCTGGCAGGGAATTCTTAGGGAGATATGGGCAATTGCATAAAATTAAAATCTGATTAAAATAACTTTAATTTTAATCAGTTAAGAACTTATGAACTAATTAAGAATCCGTTCATAAATCATATGATTTAAAGGCTTATAAACATCAAGTTATATTACTAATAATTTTTAAATGGACATTTAATTCATTTTCTATTCCCAAAAGTATTTAAATATCACGGCAAATTTTTCTTAAAATAGTATAGTCCACTAAGAGTATGTATAAAATATTTAAAGTTTCCTTAAAACCGGATTATCTAGCAAACACTGTAAACAATTTAAATGTCTACCAATAGAGAATAGGAAAATATGCCATATTCAAATGTTACTACATATATTAATTACAGGGAATAAATCAGACATATATGTAATAGATCATTAAGATAAGAGCTCAAAAAATATAATATGGAATAAAGAAAAGTGATAATATTTATTTACCAAGATATTTATATAAAGTTTTAGGTAAATATATATATATATAAAAGTATGAAAAATGGACTGGAAAGACAAGCACCAAATTAATGATAGTGGTTACTTTCGCGAAGGTGATAATGGGAATGGGTCAACAGAGGAATTTCGTAGTATTTTATTCTCTGAAAAGTTAATAGGCAGTTTTGGATCGTGAAGATTAGATATTTGTACTTTTCAGTTTCTTAGAATTCTAACAATGAGTATTTAAATCAAATTACCTGGAAGATTACTTTAATGATGTGAAAAACTTTACGTCTTTCTAATATTTTAAAATCTACCTTCTTCATGGTCACTGTATCTTAAAATAAATCTGAAAACAAAAACAAAAACCAACCCTACATTTATTTTACAAACACCACTTTAAATTTTACCTTCTTCATTGTCACTGTATCGGTCAGAGTCGTCGCTCCCGTTCTGCCTTGTGTTTCTGCTGAAGAAGGAACTGCTGGCAGGGGTAGAGGACCTGGATTCCGCTCCTTGTTCCCTCAGTTTCAGCAGCTTCTTCTCATACAGCTTTCTGGTTGTCCCTGTATTATTAAGGTGGAACTTGCTTTAGAAGCTGGTGCTGTCATATAATTCTTCATTTAGTTACTTTTTGCTTGCTCTTATATATTTATTTTCCTGCTACTAACTTGACTTTATATTTTAATATTTTCACTTATTTTAAGGTCAAATTAAGGCACTATCCCTAGCAACATTTAAAAATTAGGTCTGTACTTTCCTTTTCTAAACTTTAGTGCTTAAAAAAATACTATATAATGGACACTTCTCTAAAATAGATGTTTTTCTGGGATTTTAACATACGATTACATAAATGTTTCTTTTAAAGCATGGAACAGATAGTAGATTGATATAGATTTTACTCTGTCCATGTAGGATTCAATATTTTAAACTGAAAGAGCTCTCCATCTTGTCTTAGGCTTTGAATTTTGACTTTGTAGGTTTTCCAATCTACATCGTGAGTTTTGTTTGTTTTAGTATTTGCTTATGTAGAGAAATACTTTTATAAACAGACTGTACCTCCCTAAAGAATTACCACGATCAAAATCCAGTACTCTAAAAGATCAATCTACCTATAAATAGCCACTGAGTTACCAGGAAAAAAAAAAGAGTCCCACAAATCACATCTAAATATAACTTCTCTAAAGTTAAAATGAACTTTTATGGAAAAAAAATCACATACCAATTACACAGCAAATTAAAATTAATTATAAACAAATTCTTAATACACTTCATCATTAGTGACAATTTAAAATAAAAAATAGCTTTCCCTCCGTTTTACACTAGTTATGTATCATTCCCTTATTTCTATAAGCTGGGTAAAAGGACAATGAATCACTTTAGATACATGTATCTAGAAAGGTTGCCTAAGTAGTCTTAAGATGAACAAATGGCATACTAACTTCTAACTTAGTATATGTTGATATATAATATACATTTTTCACTGTCTCCTTTTTGGAATTTTAAATGAAAATTTAAAAAGAATATCAAATATCTATTGGCAATTATATTCATTGGGAAATGAAATAATAAATTTCATTTTTAAAAAATGAACACATTCTAAATCCTTGTTTGTATCTACACCTCTACAAAAAAGCAAATTCCTAAAACTCAAAATGTTACACAATTAAGATCAAAACGGGCTTCTCTCATCTTGAAGGTACTGCTAAGACCCTAAAAAACGAAAGCACAATCAGCCTTGCAAATCATCACCACTTAGAAGTAACCTAATGATGGAAATCCAATGTTTGTTCTTAAAGGTATCACTCTTGAGTTCCAATTGAGATAAGGTGTTTTTAAAAAAAGATAACCAAAAAAGGGTAGTATACTAGAAATGAATAACTGAGTTCTATTCACAAGTCTGTCAGTAATTTACTGGTCTGGATGAAAGTGGCCAGCTATATTATCTCAGTTTTTCCTCAGCTGCCACATACTGAAAATAACTAGACCGATATGGTCTCACGAGGTAGCATGATGTGCACCATGTGAAATAATCTCAACAACACAGGTAGAAATCACCGATTTCAATTCTCTCATTTATAGTTTAGGAAGCTAAGGTCCTAATCATGTAACTGATTAAGGATGGACTGGCTAAGGAACCCAAACTCTTGGAGAAACAATTTGGGGTAATGATTCACAGTAAAGGTATTTGAAATTTTATTAACTTACCTACAATAGGACCAGGATTCACTCCATATTTCACAAGTTGATCCAGAAGATCTTCATTAGTAAGTTCTGTTACATCTAGATCATCTTTATCTTCTGGTCTGGGTCTATCCATTTTCTTTGTGGCTTTCTGTGAACAAAGTCCATTATTTTTCACAAGAATTAGGACAACTTCATTATACTTATATAAATAACACTGTATACAATTATTGTGATAAATATGCAAATTTACTTTCAAGCAGATTCAGTTTCATGAATTCTGAGTGATTTGATTAAATTAAAAGCTAAAAGCAACAGATTATTTGAAGAAGTTTTCTATGTTCAATTCTAATTATACAAATATAACACCCAAGCCAGTAATCCAATTTTACAGACATTAATGTTTAAACAGTTAGTTTTGGATTATGGAAGTAAAGTGGAGATTGTGGCATCAAAAATCCAAGACAGCAAATTGAAATTAAAACCAAATGACTTTGGACTATCTTATATATCTTGTATTATAATCAATAACATGCTTGTTTTCTTTTAAATAACTTAAAATTCATATAGCATGTGATGGTTAGGTTCTGGTGTCAAACTGGCCAAATGATTACACCAAGTTGTCTTGTTAAGAAAGCTCTGGCCTGGGCACTGCTTCAAGGATATTTCATGGCCGGTTGATTAAATCGCTAGTCGATTGCATCTGTTGCTAATTACACTTGTGATCAACTAAGGCAGCCCCCCAAAAAGGTCAGATAGATAATCTAATCAGCTGAATGAAGGCTTTTAAGGAAGAGAAAGACTCTTTCGCTGCTTCTTCAGCCAGCAAGCCTCTCCTGTGAAGTTCATCCAGACCCTTCATTGGAGCTGCCAGCTTCACAACCGACTTTGGACTCTTCCATTCCCATGGTTGCGTAAGATACCTTTATAAATCTCAAATTTACAGATCTCTCCTGTTGGTTCTGTTTCTCCAGAGAACCCTGACTAACACAATGCATTTCTTAAAGTGTTAAACTCCTAATGGCGAGGGAGACAGACCAGTGTGAAGGTTGCTAAGTGAAGCCAGATAATTATAAATACCATATATGTAATTTACTACTCACCTGTTTTGGTAATCCTTAAATTTAAATTAATCCAGAAGAAAACTTAAGACTTTACTACTACAAGTTTATACTAGTTATATAAAAAAAATGATTTCCTTTAAGCAAATATATCAGAACTTAGGAAGCCAAAATGAATACCTCCTTATAACACAGTTACTTTAGTAGTCAGTTTGTGATTCTTGAAGGAAGTTAAACGGACTTCATGGTCAAATATCATCTTTGACACAGCTTTGTCACGAACCTCAGGATCAACCATTTCACTAACGATACGAAAAGGAATTCTTAAAATAATTTACACAATGGCAGTATTTACTGGAAAAACTATATAAATGTTCAGATCAAACAGGTGAAAGGAGCAAAAGTATGGGAACACTCCTAGAAAGCACCAGAATATGAACAAAAACGCCCGTCACAAAGATCAATCAACGTCAATTTAGGCCCAAATTAGTATTAAAGGAAGCAGAAAGGGCAACATGCATCATGAAATACTTTACCCAAACTGCTTAAAATTATAAAGCTGTATGGGCTACTTACTTCCTGATGACGCTGAGGAAAAACAAATCAGGCATTATTTGACCGTGTATTATAATTTCTATGTTTTTAACAAATGAAAATTTGAAATACTTCAAGTATCACAAGATTTGAGAAATTTTCTTTAAGATTGGCTGATTAGAACAATTATGTCAATTCAAGAGAAATCATTATTATGGTAAAAAATAGCAGTGAAAAGCTACAGAAAGGGCATGTTCAGAAGATTAAGATACACACATACTGCACTGATTTAGAATTACCAGGCTCAAATCTTGAACCAATCCATACCTTGATATCAAAATAAATTTGCCTAGAGTCTAAGAGATCTACATTCAAAGGCTTTACTTATCTAGAGAAATTTATTGTTTTAATGAAACAGACAACCCATTTCGGTGACCAACTTGAATTTTCCAAAAAGTAGCCGATAAGTTGAAGAGAAAAACTCCATTATAACACAAATACTTCAGTAGAAAAAAAGATCAGGTTCATATTACCTTAGATAATCCCTCTCACCATTAAGAATGTTCAAATTTTCCTATCAACAGAACATCCAGGAATTTCAACTTCTTTCAATAGCCTGATGATTTAAAGAACTCTTTTGACACCCATCACTATATTCCACCTATTTTGTATTGGTTATTTGTATACAGGCTTTATCTTCCTAAGATGGTAAACTCCTTAAGCAATAGTCTCCAAATCTCACACTTAAAATCTAAAATTTTTAGAAAAGCTACCACTATTTTAAAAAGTCCGACTCAAGTCTGATTCTTATTCTTGAGCCTGAGAATTTGTATTTTTAATGAGTGTCTCAGGTGATTTGGATGCAGTCAAGAGTACAGCAGAAAGCAGGAGCAGGTCTCACTCATTTTTGTATCCCACTTTTTTAATCAAAAAAAAAAAAAGTACCTAGGCAGGACTAGACATTCAAAAAGTTTTGTCAAAAGAATGAATGAATTAAAATGCAATCTAGGGAGGGAAAAGAAGTCTCTTATTTTTGAAAACTCATTTATTAAGCTTATCAAATCAAACTAAGAAACCAACATCCTTACTCTTTCCTTAAAACAATGAAAAACTTAGCTGTACAAAGTAATCTTAAATAAGGGGCCAGTTAATTTTCTGTAATGTACATGAATGAGAGCATAATTACATGAATTAGCCATAATAGGCTACCAGATTTTTTTTCATCTACAGGAAGAAAATTCCAGAAAAATGCCATCTTACAAAATATAAAATTTAGTATTAATAAAAATTGGGAGATAGGGAGCATACCGTAACATGATTATAAAGACAGCAGTTTCATTCAAGAGGAACTATTTGCATTGATTTCTGCCTCCAGACAACTTTTGTTACTTTAAGTGACTCTAACCACTTAGGGCTTCATTCAGTCAAAAATATCAAGTACCTACTTACTAATGTGACAGGCACTGTTCTTCAGTTTCTTCCTAGCTACCAGATGATCTCTAACAGTCTTTTACAAGTTTAACATTTAACAGCTCAATAATAGGTACTATGAGCTACTCTAATTTCATTAAACTCCAACTTTACTAGCTCAGGTAATAAATGTAATAATTACACTAAAAGTGGACTCTACTGAACGCTTATTATGTAGCAAGCTAGTTGTAAGTATTAATTTATTGACTCCTAACAATTCTATGACATAGATACTGTTATCCCATTTTTTTAAAGTGAATAAACTGAAGTCCAAGCTCACAGAGCTAACTCAGGTAATTTTCATGCTACAGATTCTATACATTACTTTTGCATACTTACAGCATCCAATTCTGAAAAATTTATTACAGTAACTTTAGATTGTATTCCTCTTGTATTAAAGACAAAAACTTCAGAAATCACATGACAGGTATAAATTACTGAGCACTAGACACTTCACATATGTACTCTCATGTAGTCCTCAACTTTATTAAATGTAGCTATCTGATAATTCCTACTTTAGTGGTGAAAATTAAGAGATGCTGTGGCTGTTCAAGGTCATCTGAATCAGTGGCAACCCTGGAATGGGCATCTATCGCTTTCTGATTCAAAGTCCTTACATTTAACATTTTACTAGTTGTGACTTAATTAACATTTAATATTGCTAACATTCTTTTTATGGGTCTATTCCACATCTTTATATACTTTTAGTCAAAAACTCATTAACACACTAGACTGGAGCATTCAAGAACGATACGTGTTACAAATGTTAACAGCAGAGACAACTGTGTGTGTGTGTGTGTGTGTGTGTGTGTGTGTGTGTGTGTGTGTGAGAGAGAGAGAGTGAAGGATATATGGAAATTCTACTTTCTGCATTATTTTTATGTAAACCTGGACTGCCCTTAAAAAAGAATGCTATGCTCCACCAGATCCCAAATGACTACTTTCTACTTTGCACCCTGGAACAAAATGGCAAATTGCCAACTCTGTAAATGTTTGTGTCTACAATCTGGATAATCTCAACACCTAAAACTACTGATATCATCAAGATGCATATAATTTTTTTTAAATAGGCTTGGAAATAAAGAAAACTAAAAACCAAAATCAAATTTTCAACATGTAAATACTTTTTTATATCGCACCAAGTGAATATAAAAATACCAGGGTGATGGCCAAAATGAAACAATGTCTCCTTTAATTAAAAGTATTCATACAAATCAACAAGGCAAACAACCCAATTAAAAAACTGGCAAAGGGTGGGGGGTGCAACAGTAGTGCACTGGTAGAATTCTTTCCTGCCATGAGGAAGATGGGGTTTGATTTCCAGCCCATGCAATTCCCAAAACAAACAAACAAACAAAAATTCAAGAAATGGTGCTGCAATAACAAGATACTTACATGGAAAAACAATGAAATGTGACCACCCCCCATACAGTATACAAAAAAAAAAAAAAGAGGCAAAGAACTAGAACAAGCATTTCTCAAAAGAAGATATAAATGACCAATAAGCACAGGAAAAGGTGCTTAACATCATTAAGCACTAGGGAAATGCAAATCAAAACCACAATGTACCACTCACACCCATTACTGGTGTGATGCCTATTATAAAAACAAAACAAAAACAGAAAAGAGCAAGTGTTGGCAAGAATGTGAAAAAATTGGAACTCTCGCACAATACCTGTGGAGATGTAAAATGGTGCAACTACTGTGGAAAACAGTTCGGTGGTACCTCAAAAATTTAAACATGTAATTAGTAGATGACTCAGTGTTTCCATTTAAGTATATACCTCCAAAACTGAAAGCCAGAGCTCAAACATATATACACAGCATTAGTCATAAGAACCAAAAGGTGGAGACAACTCAAATGTTGGATAAACTCTGGTATATAGTACAATGGAATATTATTTAGCCATAAAAAGAACGAAGTTCTGATATATGTGACAACATGGACAGAGCTTTTAGAAAATATGATGCTAAAGGAAATAAGTCAGACATGAAAGGGCAGATAATTGTATAATTCCACTTATATGAAATATCAAGAAAAAAAATTTTAGAAAAGGGTTACCAGGGTCTTGGGGGGGGAGAATGGGGAGTTACTGCTTAACAGGTAGAGTTAGCTTTAGGTAAGGAAAAGTTTTAATAATAGAAGATGGGGATGGCAGCACGCCATTGTAAAACTAATAGCCACTAAGTTCCTTTGGGGGAATGGTGAGAAAGGGGAAAAATTCAACTTTCCCAAGTGGAGAATTCTTGATATTCTCACAAGCAGTGTGGACAACCAGAGCAATAGGCTGAGCCCCCAGTCTTGGGGTTTGTTCATATGAAATTTAACCCCACAAAGGATAGGTTAAGCCTACTTAAAATTAGGCCTAAGAGTCACCCCCAGAGAACCTCTTTCGTAGCTCAGATGTTGCCTCTCTCTCTCAGCCAACATAACAAGCAAACTCACTGCCCTCCTCCTGTCTACATGGGACGTGACTCCCAGGGGTGTGGACCTTCCTGGCAACATGGGACAGAAATCCTAAAATAAGCTGGGACTCGGCACCAAGGGACTGAGAAAGCTTCTCCACCGAAAGGGGGAAGAGAGAAATGAGACAAAATAAAGAGTCAATGGATGAGAGATTCCAAACAGAGTCGAGAGGTTATCCGGGAGGTTATTCTTATGCATTAAATAGATATCACCTT
>NC_135350.1:0-2500 GCF_023851605.1 Tamandua tetradactyla
CCTAACCCTAACCCTAACCCTAACCCTAACCCTAACCCTAACCCTAACCCTAACCCTAACCCTAACCCTAACCCTAACCCTAACCCTAACCCTAACCCTAACCCTAACCCTAACCCTAACCCTAACCCTAACCCTAACCCTAACCCTAACCCTAACCCTAACCCTAACCCTAACCCTAACCCTAACCCTAACCCTAACCCTAACCCTAACCCTAACCCTAACCCTAACCCTAACCCTAACCCTAACCCTAACCCTAACCCTAACCCTAACCCTAACCCTAACCCTAACCCTAACCCTAACCCTAACCCTAACCCTAACCCTAACCCTAACCCTAACCCTAACCCTAACCCTAACCCTAACCCTAACCCTAACCCTAACCCTAACCCTAACCCTAACCCTAACCCTAACCCTAACCCTAACCCTAACCCTAACCCTAACCCTAACCCTAACCCTAACCCTAACCCTAACCCTAACCCTAACCCTAACCCTAACCCTAACCCTAACCCTAACCCTAACCCTAACCCTAACCCTAACCCTAACCCTAACCCTAACCCTAACCCTAACCCTAACCCTAACCCTAACCCTAACCCTAACCCTAACCCTAACCCTAACCCTAACCCTAACCCTAACCCTAACCCTAACCCTAACCCTAACCCTAACCCTAACCCTAACCCTAACCCTAACCCTAACCCTAACCCTAACCCTAACCCTAACCCTAACCCTAACCCTAACCCTAACCCTAACCCTAACCCTAACCCTAACCCTAACCCTAACCCTAACCCTAACCCTAACCCTAACCCTAACCCTAACCCTAACCCTAACCCTAACCCTAACCCTAACCCTAACCCTAACCCTAACCCTAACCCTAACCCTAACCCTAACCCTAACCCTAACCCTAACCCTAACCCTAACCCTAACCCTAACCCTAACCCTAACCCTAACCCTAACCCTAACCCTAACCCTAACCCTAACCCTAACCCTAACCCTAACCCTAACCCTAACCCTAACCCTAACCCTAACCCTAACCCTAACCCTAACCCTAACCCTAACCCTAACCCTAACCCTAACCCTAACCCTAACCCTAACCCTAACCCTAACCCTAACCCTAACCCTAACCCTAACCCTAACCCTAACCCTAACCCTAACCCTAACCCTAACCCTAACCCTAACCCTAACCCTAACCCTAACCCTAACCCTAACCCTAAC
This sequence comes from Tamandua tetradactyla, assembly GCF_023851605.1. Taxonomy (NCBI): domain Eukaryota; kingdom Metazoa; phylum Chordata; class Mammalia; order Pilosa; family Myrmecophagidae; genus Tamandua; species Tamandua tetradactyla. The sequence continues at coordinate 1,207 of NC_135350.1, forward strand.
CCTAACCCTAACCCTAACCCTAACCCTAACCCTAACCCTAACCCTAACCCTAACCCTAACCCTAACCCTAACCCTAACCCTAACCCTAACCCTAACCCTAACCCTAACCCTAACCCTAACCCTAACCCTAACCCTAACCCTAACCCTAACCCTAACCCTAACCCTAACCCTAACCCTAACCCTAACCCTAACCCTAACCCTAACCCTAACCCTAACCCTAACCCTAACCCTAACCCTAACCCTAACCCTAACCCTAACCCTAACCCTAACCCTAACCCTAACCCTAACCCTAACCCTAACCCTAACCCTAACCCTAACCCTAACCCTAACCCTAACCCTAACCCTAACCCTAACCCTAACCCTAACCCTAACCCTAACCCTAACCCTAACCCTAACCCTAACCCTAACCCTAACCCTAACCCTAACCCTAACCCTAACCCTAACCCTAACCCTAACCCTAACCCTAACCCTAACCCTAACCCTAACCCTAACCCTAACCCTAACCCTAACCCTAACCCTAACCCTAACCCTAACCCTAACCCTAACCCTAACCCTAACCCTAACCCTAACCCTAACCCTAACCCTAACCCTAACCCTAACCCTAACCCTAACCCTAACCCTAACCCTAACCCTAACCCTAACCCTAACCCTAACCCTAACCCTAACCCTAACCCTAACCCTAACCCTAACCCTAACCCTAACCCTAACCCTAACCCTAACCCTAACCCTAACCCTAACCCTAACCCTAACCCTAACCCTAACCCTAACCCTAACCCTAACCCTAACCCTAACCCTAACCCTAACCCTAACCCTAACCCTAACCCTAACCCTAACCCTAACCCTAACCCTAACCCTAACCCTAACCCTAACCCTAACCCTAACCCTAACCCTAACCCTAACCCTAACCCTAACCCTAACCCTAACCCTAACCCTAACCCTAACCCTAACCCTAACCCTAACCCTAACCCTAACCCTAACCCTAACCCTAACCCTAACCCTAACCCTAACCCTAACCCTAACCCTAACCCTAACCCTAACCCTAACCCTAACCCTAACCCTAACCCTAACCCTAACCCTAACCCTAACCCTAACCCTAACCCTAACCCTAACCCTAACCCTAACCCTAACCCTAACCCTAACCCTAACCCTAACCCTAACCCTAACCCTAACCCTAACCCTAACCCTAACCCTAACCCTAACCCTAACCCTAACCCTAACCCTAACCCTAACCCTAACCCTAACCCTAACCCTAACCCTAACCCTAACCCTAACCCTAACCCTAACCCTAACCCTA